>NC_024801.2:19097024-19400823 GCF_000309985.2 Brassica rapa | reverse complement strand
TTAAAATTAAAATATTAAGTTCTCAGTATTTTTCCAATGAAAATTTTAAAATTAACATATTTATGCATTTTTATATGGTATATAGTTTAATTTTAATATATATATATATATATATATATATATATATATATATATATATTTAATCTGAATATCTATTAAATGTAACTTCTTATTCATGTGATTTTATGATTATTTTTATCTTATCATAACAAAATGGTTAAACTATTGATCACAAATTTTTTAATGTGAGAGTCTTAACAATATTAGTAATTTATAGTCATTTTAAAAATTCAAAATATAACATATAGAAAAAGTTTAAATTTTTTATCATATGATTAATGTGATTTTTTAGTTTATTTGAGAATATAAAATTAAACAAAAGGGATGAAGGAGATAAAAATTATTATCAAAACTTTATTATTCAAAATTATTCATTGTCATATATATATGTTAATCATACTAGTTAATTCTGTAGCTTTTATTTAAATAAAAATGAGAATATTTTTTTATACGATACTAATCAATTTTATATTTAGTTTAATAAAGATTATAATATATGTTTAGATGGACAAAATATTTTTTTAAAAAAATTCTAAGAATTATCTTAGGTATGACATGTATCTATAAAAGAATATTGTAATTCTCCTCAATTAATATATAAAAGATTAAAATCAATTGCAAAATTCTTAAGCAACCTATAGATTAATATTATAAAACTATTAAAAATAAACAATCTTTACTTTTGGGCTTGATTTGATTTAATTAAAAGGAGTAAAATATTCAGAGATATTTCATAGGTCTTTTCCTTGTGGAAATTGGATCCAAGACGTCAAATTTTTCCCACAAGGTTTCTTTATTGTCGAGTACAAGTTAAGAAACTCTCTTCGTTCATAAGCTTAAAACCAAAACTCAATCTCCCACACAACACTTCCAACAAAATAAAAAAATACAAAGTTGATAGCTTTACTGTGTAATAATATATACAAACCAATCACTTCCATCATCTCTTCTCATTAACCCAAACAAAAAAAAAACAGTTCCTTTGTTCTTAAAAAAAAAGTTTTGATTTTTTTCTCTGTTCTGTTTCGTTCTCTCGTTAACATCTGTGTGGTCGTCGTAGCAGTAGAAACAATGGAGGTTGATTCAACTAAATCCTAAACGGGTCAAAAAAAAACCCGAAAACCCGGATGGACGCGGCGGCGCGACTGGTGGGCGACTACGAACTTGGGCGGAGACTCGGGTCAGGCTCCTTCGCCGTGGTGTGGCTAGCGAAGCACCGATCGTCTGGCTTAGAAGTCGCCATCAAGGAGATTGATAAGAAGAAGCTTAACCCTAAAGTCAGAGACAGTCTCCTCAAGGAGATTTCGATTCTCAGAACCATCGATCATCCCAACATCATCAGACTCCATGAAGCTATCGAGGTTTGGTTTTGATTCATTCTCTTTTTTTTTTTTGTGTTGTGTTTAATAAAGGTGTGAACTTTGGATGATTTTTTGTGATCTTTTGTAGACTGGAGATAGGATATTTCTGGTGTTGGAGTATTGTAGTGGAGGTGATCTTGCTGAGTACATCAATCTCCATGGGAAAGTGTCTGAGCCTGTTGCTAAGCATTTTATGAGGCAGTTGGGTAATGATCTGTTTTTTTTTTTTGTTATGTTTCTCTGTGTAGAATCTTTGTTTGATTGTTTTGAGTCTTTGGGGTTTGTAGCTTTGGGATTGCAAGCACTTCAAGAGAAGCATTGTATCCACAGAGATTTGAAGCCTCAGGTGAGTAGAAACCTTCTTTATGTTCTAGTTTGATTGGTGGGTTTGATGATGAAAAGTGTAGTCATGGTTCTGTTTTTTTCTTTTCAGAATTTACTTTTGTCGTCAAAGGAAGTAACTCCATTGCTGAAGATAGGAGATTTTGGGTTTGCAAGGTATTGTTTTACATATTGGATCTGTTTGTGTAGTGTTGAGATTGTTTTGGTGTGTAATGGTTGAAATTGTTTTGGTAGGTCTTTAACACCGGAGGCAATGGCTGAAACATTTTGCGGCTCTCCATTGTATATGGCTCCAGAGATCATCAGGAACCGAAAGTATGATGCCAAGGTGAAGACAGCTTCTCTCATGTGTTTGAGGAAAGATTTGTTCATTATTTTTAACTGTGTGATGTGATGGATGTTTAAGGCTGACTTGTGGAGTGCTGGTGCGATTCTGTTTCAACTTGTCACTGGGAAGCCACCTTTTGATGGGACTAATCAATTCCAGGTTCGTTTTGGCCTGCTGAACCAATGTAGTGAACTAATTGCCCTTTATTTATGCTTATTGGGATTTGATGATCTCTGCAGCTTTTTCACAATATTGTGAGAGACACTGAGTTGAAGTTTCCTGAAGATGCTTTGAATGAGATTCATCCTGATTGTGTTGATCTGTGCAAAAGCCTTTTACGCCGAGATCCAAGTACTTGTTTATAACCTTCTCTTGTTTGTCTACTTGTCTTTACGATCTTTCAAATTTTTATGGAGAAATACATTTTTATTTGACTGCAGTTGAACGCTTGACGTTCCGAGAGTTCTTCAGCCACAGGTTCCTTCAGGAGGCAAGGTAATCGCTAGCAGCAAACCTTCATCTTTCTTTTGTTCAACCATTGAAAACTTTAAATGCAAATACCAAATGTTGTCAGACAAACTCCGGGTGTTGCTCATTCTGATTCTACTACCTCTACGGGGAAGTCCTCTTTACCCTCTGGACAACTTACTAGTACAAACCGATTCAAAGCAAGTGCAGAGAACGTCTACAAACAAGGGAGCTCCTCTAGTGCCTCACCTTCTCACATTGTGTCTTCTGAGAAGACTAGGAAAGACACTGAGGGACAGTCTTCATCAAATCAGTTTGGAGGTTTTGTCTCTTACCCCTATTAATTTTATAAAGCTCAATTCAACTCAGATGCGCTTTGTTGTTGTCATGTGTGCAGTACTTGACTCGCTTGAGCTCATAGAGAGGGAGTATGTACTTGTAAACCGTCCTACCGAAGGTTCATCAGATTGTTTCGACACATCACTTCAAGATTCCGGAACACGTAACCTCTTACCAAAGAACGATAAAGGTTCACTTGAAGCACAGAGACCAGCAAGCGGATCATCATACCTGTTAACAGAAGTCCAACGGTTAACCATCGTTCATCCTCCAACCAAACTCCAACTTTTGCATCAGTACGCAGAAGCACTTGCAGAAGTAGCTCGTGAGATGGTAACCTTTCAACTCCTAGTTTCATCGGTCTCTTAAATGATTAATAGTAGAGACTCTAATACCGTTTGCACACAGGGCAATGCAGGACAAGTGAAGGAGTCTTTTGCTGTAACCCTCGTCGTTTTAGCTGCCTGGAGAAAAGCTTTAGAGATATGTGATTCTTGGATGATGTCCGTTGGAGAGGAGAGAGTGAATCCAGCAGATCCAACCACAGCTCCAGAGACTTCAAATCCTGATTTAAACTCACCAGCAGTAGCTAAAACTTGGGTGACACAAGAGTTTGTTACCGCGTTTAACCAGGCTGAGACTTCATCAACTCAACTAAACCAAACGAGCGGTTAGTACTAGCATTCTCTTTTATGTTTCTTTGTACATTCACTGACTGCATCTCCTTCTCTCTTTGCAGCTGCTACTCATATGCCTGATGCCATGGAAACAATATACGAGAAGGCACTAGCATACGGCAAGAGTGGTGGGGTAAGTAAAGAAGTATCAAACTTTTGTCAAAAGCTTCCACCTTTTGTCATAAAAGTCTGAAACTTCCTTTGTGGGTTGGATCCAATTATTCTTTTTATTTGTTTTTGCAGGCGGAAGAGTATTTGAATAACAAGGAAAGTGCAGGAAAGTTATACAAGAAAGCAATTCTTCTACTCTCCTTTATAATAGAGGAAGCAGTGACTCTACCTCTAAACCCTCCTTTCTCATTAACCTCTGACGACAAGAAGCGGATTCTCTATTACATCTCTAACTTGCAGCATCGTCGGTCTCATCTTTAGCGAAAAATCGACCGCAAACATTGTACAGAAAGAAACTTTCTTGGCTCTGCTTCTTCTATTTTTCATGTTTTCTATCTCTTGAAGGTTCTAAACGGTTACTCTATATATTTGATGATGCTGTGACCAAAAGTATTTGCTCCCCGCCTTTGTATAGTGCAATATCAAAAGCTTTGAAGTACCAAAAAAGAAATGGTAGACACATCAGTATTACATAAAGTATTATGGTAGAACAAACTATACAATCAACTTGAATATGATCATTAGTTTTAGGATTTGGCTAATACAACAATCTACTTTCCCATTATATAATTGGCGAATGGCGATGCTAGGCTAAACGTGCGGTTCTTAATTAACAGGGCTGGGCACGAGGTTATTTTGCGTGTAATTGCGACTTGACTTACTTTATACGAGTAATAAAATTTTCGAACTTGTTAACAAACAAGTATTGGCTATCAAAAATAAATTAAATTGAAATTATTTACTCTACTTGTTATTTACGAGTACTTGTGAAACTATATACGGGTTTTTCTGAATATTTAAAAACTACTTACTAAACAATAATATATTAGAAGTTTATTTTATTTATTCTACTTAACATAACACGTGAATTACTTCAAACGGAATATTTGTTCATATTATAAAGAAGATAAATAAAAGAAAAATATATGAAGTTTTCAATATATAAAACATTGTATAATTTTTATAATATGTAATAACAAGTCATGTAGCTAAATTGTTAAAAATAACAGATAAAAATAAGTCATATAGCTAATTTTTTAATATTTGTTACTATATAATACTTGAGTAGATGACTATTGAAAATTCATTATAGTTTTAGTGCCTAAAATGACTGAACTTAAATAGCTTGGTCTGAAATGTACTTCTGGCAACAACAGCCTTACTAGCTTCACTCTGCTTTCACTGCTTGCTATCGATTGTGTCTTCAAAATCGCAATCGATCATCAACTTTCCTCTTCACGGATCATCATCGACATCAACTAAGTACATGCAACTCTATTGGCTGGTCCAGTATCTTTCTTTCTGTACTGGGCTTCCACATTTGACTTATTTATGTATGTTTTGAAAATGGGCAATGGGCTTACAAAACACTATCCGATGAGCTAGCTATACATACTTTCCTCTTTTTAATTAAATAGAATGCACTCTCTATTTTTTTTTAATAAAATACTATTTTAACACAACTTTTATTTTTAAAAGTTTGAAGCTTTGCCACTCGGGAATGCCCTACCAGGAACACGTCTCCTCTCTGCCCATGGCGACGATTCGTGCTGCTCTGATGCATGCGGCCTCGCTTAATCTCAACTTCAGCTGGCTTTGATCAGATTACAAAAGGCTTATCCAAGCCATCATCTCGGATCATCGATCTGTAGAGCTCTTTGGGGTTCTTGCGGACATTGATTCCTTTATCAACTCTTCGTTTTTTCAAGCATTTTCATTCCTAAGATCTTCAATAGGTTTGCGGATTCTTATGCAAAGGTCTTTTATGTACCAAATTTTTTTAAGGTGTGCTTAGTTTCTAACTAAAGCCCAATTTATCTATAATATAATTTCAGTTGCTCAAAAAATAGTTTGAAGCTTTGAAACTACAATAAAAGAAATTATCCATCATTTTTGACAACAAACATAAACTACAATGATAGTAGAAATTAAACATGATAAATCTGTAAAAGAAAATGAGAGCGAATTCGAACAAAAGCTTAAATTCATCAATTAAACCTTTCTGACAGAGTCATACACCTGAAATTTAATCACTTTTTCCTTCCATTTACAGAGAACTGTTGTTTTTTCTGTATTCCTCTATATTAAGAGGTAAATATAGGCATTTATCAGTATATGAGAATATATCATTTATTTTATAGAGAAACACATTGAGATAAAATTTATTTTATCTTTTATAATAGGAAAGTTCTAAAATAAAGATGGATTGGAGATGATGTATTTGATTTTTAGCCTAATAATTTCTGGTGTTAACTGTCTAGTGTTTGAATTCAGGCCCAAGGATCCAAATCTGGACAGAACAGGTTATGATTATGCTGAAGTTACAAATCTTGCATAACTTTGTAGTTTATAGAATATATATATACAGACCTTTGGGTAAATAAATTTGTAGCTTATGTCACCAATGAAGTTGTCTCTTAATATGAAATGAGATAAGCACCACCAGCTATTTTTTTTCATTATTACTCAAAATGTTAACACTCACTGATCCATCTTGGGGGGAAGTTCATTTCCTTTTTTTTGATCAAACCTTACTCTTATAAAAGTTACTCTCCATAAATGGAGAAAGTGTGCATACACGAAGACAAAGCCATCCATGGCAAACAACAAACAGCTATTACAAGGAAGCAAATGCAACATAGAAAGATAGGGGCATACAAAGCATTTAAACAACTAATGATGTCGAGAAGTCCTCTAATCTCAGCGACCATCGAGCTGTAAAGTAAGATGAAGCCTTGGAAATTAGTGACCACGGGCAGTGATATAAATCCCAAAATTGAAGCAGCAACAAGTGCACAATCAACAATCTTCAACATGGCTACAAAGCCTTTGATTAGTACTTCAGTGTTAGAAGTATCTCTAATCTTCAACAATACATTCCCTACACCAAAACCACATAAAGTAGATGATGAAATTGGGAGAAGAACAAATTCCATAAAAGCGGAAACCAGACAGTAAACGACCCGATTCACATGATGAATGGATATGTGAGGCATCAATCCATTAAGCTGCCACTGAGCACATAAGGACTTGAATACCACAGAAATAGAACTGCATATTGCAGTAAAGGGACTGCATACTGCAGTAAAGGGGCGCACCAAAGCGAAAAACAGAGATAGATCAACGGAGAGTTCAAGATACCAAACCAATGATATCAACTCATCACCTAATATTAAGTTTAAAAATCTCTGAGATAACACCTGGATTAATGGAAGAGGAAGAGAGACGGAGATGGAGTTGGGGATGGGGATCGAGCAACCCATTGTTGAATCAACAACCACAATGACAAGCATAATGAACGGGAGAGGCGGATATATGAAATCTCTGGGTGAGAAACGGTGAAGACTCCAATCAACGCACCAGTAAAGGAACACACTGCATACTGCAGGAGACAAGCACTTTGAGACAAAACTTGTGTCATCAACACACACCAGAGAAATAACACCATCACTGAACACAGGCACCAGATTCAGCATAAGGGATTTCAAATCAGGAGTTTTTGAGACCAGTTGAGAAGAGGCTGTGTCGGACATCAGAAGAAGCACGAGATTGAACGGTACGTCAGGAGGGTCCGGTGGTTTTGGCGGAGAGCGAGCTTCAGGTAGCACAGGGGGATACGTACACGGTGGCGGATCAGGGGGAGGATGGACTTGGAGTTTCGACGGAGGAGACGCAGGGCAGGGTCGAGACAGATGAGATGCAGGGCGGAGTCGAGACGGAAGAGACGGATTGCGGAGTCGAATCAGAGGAGTCGGAGGGTGGAGTCGGGACTCCGAGTCGGAGGGCGGAGTGGAAACAAAGGACACGGAGGGCGGAGTCGAGACAGACGAAGGAGACGGAGTGCGGAGTCGAGCCGGAGGGCGGAGTTGCGACTGAAAAGACGAAATCACCAAAAGAGCCATGAGAAGGTTGAGCTGATTCTTACGAGACTTAGAATGGAGCGACAAGACGGACGAGCACAGACGGTGGCTTCAAGATAGGAGATCTTGTTCTGCTCCATACATAGCTTAGATGAAAAAACAAGGAGAAAAAGATTCAAATTTTGAATCTAGATCTAAAATCTGCAGAGAGAATTCTCTCTCTACATTTCCTCTCTCTCTTGTCTAGTTATGGTAATGGGGGGAAGTTCATTTCCATCTAATCATTTAGGAATATATATATATATATATATATATATATATATGTATTTACATATATGTCTCCAACTAACTAGATTTCATCACTGCCTGCCTATGCAACTAGCCGCCATCTATAATACGCTAATGATGTTAATAACATAGCTACCATATTTTAAAGATTCTAATGTTTAAATGCGTTATAGGTGACCACAATGTTTACATCTATTTGAAAAGACAACACATGCAATGGTTCAGGTTTTAGATTAATAATTGATGATATTTAAATTGTTTAATGATGAAACCAAGGTACGTACCCTTTCTCTCATGAATGCAAATTATTTAAATGCTTGATTCCGCTCGTCATGAGATACCAAGAGTGGAAGAACACAAATATTAGACGACAAAGATTTTATTAAAAATCTAACTATGATTCGTTTCAGCTGTCCTAGCTGCATCAACAACCGGCAAATTTGGAATGTATTAACAATTTCTTACTATAATATACCTTAAACAATAATAATAAATGACATTAAATTTTTGAAATATAAGATGATATCATAGAGTATTGTAAATGTTTATACCAATTTGATTTTTGGGTTTTGGTCCACTTAATTTTTTCTTCTTCCCCCCATCGTAATAGGATAAATGGATTGAATTTTTTCTTTTTGAAAAAAGATTGGAAAATATTTATATAGACGGTACTTAATACTAATTAATTATAATAACCTGGGTAATCGTTGTGAACGGTGCAGACGTCCAATTTAGGTTCGTGGAAAACTATATTTCATCATCTATCAGCACAGAAGATAAGTCAGGACAAATAGTTAATTAGGTTTATCCTCATGTTCTTGCACCATCAAGGCTGCTACTATGTATAGCTGTGTATATAGGGCAATTTTGAAACTTTCTGGCCTTTGAAAAAAGACGTTGTAAAATATATGGACATTTTTATAAAATATACTTAGTTCGTTTCATAAAAGTGTAACTAGATTTTGATCCGCGCTTGGAAAAGCGCGGGGTTGTTGAATTATATTATAATACAAATTTTATTATATCGAAAAACATAATTTTTAACAGCTATATAATCTACAAATTAATTTATTTGAAATTTTATATGTACAATTTTACGTAAGTTTCTTTTCGACATGAGAATTATATCCGGATCAAAAAACAAACCGAACCGACCCAAAATTATAGGTTTAGTTCAGGTCCAGAGAAGATAACTTATTGGGTTTATTTTGACCTGCAGGTCTTTGTTTGAGTCCGAGTCCTACCCTAGATCCGATCATAAATATGTGTTTATTAGATATATTTGGATATTCTGAATATATTTCCGGTATTATCGATATTGTTTTTAAGTTTTTGGTTTACGATTAGAGTTTTGATTTCAGGTAAATTTTTCAAAAAAAAAAAAATTGGGTATTTGGATAAAATTTTGGGTACTTTTCAGTTCATCGTGTCAAATTTTGAATAAAATTTTAAATTTTTAGGTATTTAGATTTTTTTTGGTATTTGTTTGGAGTTTCAAATACTTTTCGTGTTTTGGATATTTTTCAGATTTTTCATATATTTCAAATTATTTTAGGATCTTAAATACCCGAACAGATGTGGACCTATTATGTCCATATCAGGTCCATCAACCTTTTGATATAGATTTTTAACGTTATTGTATAAAAACATGGTTGATGAAATATTTTTCTGAATAAAGGTATCATAAGAAATAATATTAAGATTTGTTAAAAATATTAAAAATATTGTATGTTTAGAATGATTAATGTATTATCAGAAAAATAATAAATAGTTATACATAACTCCAACAACTTTTTTATATTAGATTTTTTAAAACTCTTTCCTTTTTAATAATATTGATTCGTTTTAAGTGAAAAGCATATATATGTGTTTCAAAAAAAAAAAAAAAAAAGTGAAAAGCATATAAAAGTATAATATCTAAACAAATAATTTTCAAAATCTTGAATAATCAATACTGATATATATCGTGAAGTCAGATTAGCTTTAATAGAACCAATGAATTTCTTCATTTTTGTGAAGGTAACATGAATATTCAGAAAAATCATTTTTAAATATGAAAATATTATCAAACTATAGACGGTTAAAAGTTTAGTATGTGATATGATATTTTAGTGGAAAAGTTTATATATGATATGATTACTTTATTATAAACGAAAGAGGAAGTTAGAATGTACACATATATGTCTTGTAATTTATTTTGCTTTAAATCATATATTATATGATAAAAGTGATAATATAAAACATTAGTTTAAAAATCAAAATGATAAATATAATAATAGTAATGATTAGGATTTAGGAGTGAAATTTAAATAAATAAAAGAATTGAATAATTTATTGTTAGAGAAATATATGGTAACATATTATTAGTATAAATTTAAGGTAAGACCAAAAAATAATAAGTTAAATGAAAAGGTCCAAACAACTTTTATAATTAGATTTTTTTTGGCTCATTCCCTTTTATTAGTATTGATTTTTAATTTTAATTTTGTTTACTTTTTTCTATTTTGTTTTACAAATAGTATCGTTTTACCTTTTTAATTTAAATTTGTAAACAATATTCTAATTTTAACCTCATTACTCTAGTGTATTAATTGGAGAATATATAAAAACTGTAATGTATTAATAATTGATAAAAAGACCTTGTCATGACCACTCGTATTAATTGGAGTATTATTTTTGTTGTGGACCTTGAGGTTGATTACTTTAATAAAAATGCAAATGTTAGCTCTGAAACTCAGTTCGTTATAAAATCTCGTTCTAGAGAAATGCAAATTGTTCCGAAGTTCGATAAGACCTTCGTCATTTGGGTAATACCGCTATCTTAACAAACTAATATTTATAAACAAAAAGAAAGACCTTACCAAACGAACGCATAAGAAAGTCACACATGACACACCTATGGTATTGCCATTCTTAAGTTATTTCGTTAAACAGTACTTAAAATCAGAACCCATAATCAATATAATCTCTCAATATAATAGAATTCTGTACAACCTAACATCAATCAAGGTTAAGAATAGCATATTCAAAAACAAGGTTTTCACTTGCAAGTTAACAGGCATGATCTTCCCCGCGATCAGCTGTAAAGGAATTATTTCTCATTCCTCAAACCACATATAAGATTGATCTTAAGTATTCAAACAGCATGCATCTAGATCCGACCAAGTTGCATATTTCATATAGTTTCAGTCTTTCAGATATGAAAGAACTTATCAAAAATAATAATAATTTCAGATAGTTATAACTATGTGAAACAAGAGTAATTTATTCACACAAAACTTAGTCACTACTGTCAGAATTTCTCTTCTTTTTATTTTGGTTTGAGTCTCTCTAAAGTTACATATAGCTAAATAAAAACCTTAACTGAGAAAGAGACCCGAACCAGGGCTATATCGCATGTCTGTGATAAATTTAAGTATTTAAAATTTTGAATAATAAGAACAAACATCTTTGATAAAAAAAAAGAACAAACATAAAAGAGGATCGTTATCAACGAGAGAATAAAAACATACAAGATGAAATTGTCTAGTCTAGTCAGTTCAAGGAACACGTGCAAACAATTAATGGAGACTTTTGAAGCATTTTAAAATGACAGATCGTACGTCCATTCACATATTCTCCCCCCACGATTTCCTTTGATTTTCTCTAGCCTACTGCCTTAATTTTTTAATTTTCTATACTCTTTTGGAACTTCATATTATGTAGTCCAATAAAATTCAAGTTTGATTAACATTCCTTAATGAGACGTCGTCAATGTATGGAACCCTCTGTTATTGTAGTATATATGTCTGTATATGGCTACAATGACTTACCTATTTTTGTATTTATTCATGTTTATATTTTTTACGTGTATAATATACCAAGTATGCATGTTATTATTATTGCGATCGTCATCAGACATGTTACATGCACGTGTACCAAATAACAAAAAACATACAAAGTACCTTTTTTTTGTTAGAGCATTCAAAGTTACATATCTTCTAGTTTATGTATTCTTCTTGTACACACATATATGCACCGAACTGCAAAACTTTGATAATACATAACATTGATGAAAACTGAAAACTGTATTTTGATGTTTTTGGGTTTCTTATAATATGACTTCTAAAAACTACACATAAACCTAGTAAGCGAAGATTTTAAACATTTTTTTCTGGATAATCCAGAATATCCAACAGACCGAGGCCTAACCGACTAGTTTTTATATGTCTATCCACTGGACATACCGGATTGCTCACAATGAAAATTAAATACTCATGTCATCTAAGAACACAGAGTTTGATAGGTTTCGAACTCGGAGTGTTTAGCACCTTTCCAATCCGGTCACACCACTCGTCTACCACGGTTGTGTGGCTAGGTTATAAACTTTTAGTCAGCAATGTATATATATTGTTAGTATCATAACTGTTGAATATGATTATACATGATTTATTTTTGGCAACGACTTATATCTCTTGAATTTGATTTACTATATCACAGACGTCGGTTCAAGAGATGAAATTTTTCAAAAAGGGTCTGGACCCTCGTCCGACAAGCACGAGTGTTAGTATATGACGTCTCACCATTAAGATTTGATAAATTTTAACGACGTTGACAAAAGAAATGACGATTATATATCAAACTAAGATTGCTTCCCATACAAACTTTCTTCGTCTTCTAGAAAATGTTCATTTTGTTTTTGCTCATTAATTAAGATAACTTTATTTTCGTTTTTTAATCTAGTTTCACCAACACATATGCTCACAACATACGGACACAGATTATAGTAATATTCTATACACAAAATGTTCATTGTGAATTTGAATAGCAAATGTTTTGTTAACGAAAAATCAAGAGGAGATATCGCTCGTGAAAATGTTTCTCTATCCAGGTCATCACTTGAACCATCCATTTCTTTTGTAATAGTTTCGTTAGGATTCGTTGTCCAAAAGAAAAAGTTTCGTTTTTTTTGAACTTAATTTCATAGAGTAAAGTTAAAGTAAAAATTTCAATAGTTATCTATTTATTTTGAATTAGAAACCTAAAAATTAAAGATAATATCATAGTCTGGGGTTGTTAATCCAAATAAATAGAATGGTCCAAACAGGACTATGTCATAAAATATATAGTTGATATTTGCTATAGTTTTTATAATTGTAGTTAGTCTAATACACGTATTATTCATACTTGTTTGTACTTAAGCTGAAGCTACTCTCTTCTCTTAAAAGATGTTTGGATACCGCTAAATTTATATTTAATTAGTTCGAGTGAAGCGCATGCTTTGTTTGATTTACGATCACAGATGACAGACCGCATTTTGCAACGTTATGTATTCTATTAACGCTGCTTGAAATATATGTGTATATATATATATATATATTGATATCTTTGAAATTATTTTGTCTCCATCTTCTATCACGAGGAGATTGTGAATTTTCTTGTACTATATTACTTCTCATCAATTGCTAAGTTTAACTATCATTATACTTGTTGGAAACAGATTTTATCCCACACCCGGTCTGAGAACCCGCTCTAGTATCACTATATTAAAGTCTGAGAAGGACAATAAGTCCACAAAACTTCAAGGTACATCCAAGCTCAAGAGACAGCCCCCGCGGCTAAAATTAACGGAAATTAAAGCTTTATAGATATTCATAAAATATATAATACACCGGAGATTACGTCGCCCTTGTGATCCACACTTATAAAAGAAAGACCAAATACAAGAAAAAGGGAATCCGAATTATTCCTCAGTGACGATAAAAGGAAAAAAAAATTGGCGCAGAGAGAAACTAAAAAAAAGGTCAATATCCTCTCTGACCCGCTTCCCAATGTCGAATCCTTGGGCCTCTGGCCTCCGTGCTTCCGCCTTGTTTCCGTCGTCTCTCGCCGCCGGTAAAGAGCAAAGCCACATCCCTCCCCATCCACCTGACCCTCCCGACCCTAAATCCCAACTGTCAGTGCTCCAATTCCCTCCCCTTTCCCCTAAAGTTCTAACTGTTCGGACCTTAGCTGTTAGCACTAAGGATCGTTCTACTCTCCCTGTTCCAACTGTCTCAACTGAGACTACAACTTCTACTGATATAGAGATGCTCGCTTCTGATCTCTCTAGTCAAAATCAAGAAATTGGATCTGAAATCCCTAGATCTGTTATCACTTTTGAACCAAACCCTCAAACTAAGAACTTCACTGTTCTTCCCCCCAAGACCTCCTCCCCCCTTCACACCAACAAAGCCCTAACCCCCCCTACTATCCATCGCCCTAGCCCTGAAACTGACCCCATTGTTGACACTGTGTTGCCTTCTCCTCTGGTTGAAGAAATGCAGAACAATGCGTCCTTTCCTGCTCCAGCAAACAACCCACCTGAACCTACTCTCATTGAGAAGATTAGAAGATTTGAAGACAAATCACTCAAGAGACTAGCTCCAGTTACCATTTCTGCTTCAGGACGTCCTTCAGTTCTGATTCCTGATGCTGTGTTCCAAAAAGGTGCAGACCTCCATAAAGACTTCATTGTTTGTTGTTTCAATGGAAGGTCTCCCCCCTATAGTCAAATACAAAGTGTGTTAAATCACATGTGGGGTAAAGGCAGGAAACTGGAGATTCACAATAATCCTGCTCAAAGGACGGTCCTGGTTAGAATTCAAAGTGACTACCTCAAGCAGAAAATATTAGAAAAAGGTTACTGGTATGTTGGAGACTCTATGTTCTATGCAATCCAATGGACGTCCCTCCATTCTTCTCAGCCTCCAACTCCGACTTCTATCCAGCTTTGGGCGCATCTAACAGGAGTCCCTCTTGATCTGCGCCATCAACAGGGTTTAAGTTTGGTTGCTGGTCTCGTTGGAGAACCAAAAGAAACAGATGACTTCACAAAAAACCTAGTGAGTCTCACTATGTCTCATGTTAAAGTGGAACTGGATCTTACGAAGCCTGCACCAGATATCGTGGAGTTCACAAGGGAATCAGGAGAGGTTGTGGAGGTTTTAGTGACATATCCATGGCTTCCTCCTACATGTGCACACTGCAAAGAGCTGGGCCATATTGCAAAGAACTGTCTCTTGCTACCGCTACCCCATAAAGCCCCCCCTCCTCCGACTACAAAAAAGAGCCCTACCCCCAATCCCTCTACTAAAACTTATGTACCCAAACCATCAGCTAAAACCGCCCCTCCCTCCACTCCCTCGTCTTCTTCTTCCCCTCCATCAGCTACTGTTCCCTCTCCCTCACCTAGTACATTGCCTGTAAACACTTCAAAACCCCTGCCCCCAACCATTCCTGAAAAAGCAGTTACTATATCAAACCACAACTTCCTCCACCTTACCTCCTCTCGACCTCCTGTTGCTTACCCTGTTGATTCTGAAACTAGCCCTCCTAACCCTCGACTAAGACTGTCCCTTAAGCGCTCTCGCTCTGACCCAACCTTGTCTCCTCCCACCTCTTCTCTTCTTCCTCCTCTGCCTGTTGAAAACCGCTCCAACTCTTCCCGCACCCCTATAGCTCCTCTCCTTTTGACCCTTCCTTTTCCTTCTGACCCCAATCCTTACTCTCTTTTGGTTAACGACTCTTCCTTTACCCAAGGAGAGTCCCCCCTTTTATCTTAAATGTATACAAAACTATTTTTTTGGAACGTCCGCGGTCTAAATGACTCGGATAAGCACACCCTTTTTTGTAATTGGCTAAAGACCCATCAACCTATTTTTGGTACTATCTTAGAATCTCATATCAAAGATCAGAATCTGGCCCAGCTCATGTCTTCTCTTTGTCGTGGCTGGAACTATACAACAAATCATCTCTCTGATGAAGATGGTAGGATAATTCTCATCTGGAAGGACCCAGTCAAGGTACAAGTGATGCATCAATCACCTCAACAGCTAACTTGTCAAGTACACCACCCAGCTACTGCTCCTTTTATCTACACTGCAATCTACGCTTCTAACGAAAGAGCAGAAAGAGCGGGCTTGTGGGTTGAACTTCTTTACCTGTACCAGCTGTTGAACCTTGCGAACCTTCCATGGATCTTAGGTGGTGACTTTAATGAGATCATTCATCACTCTGAGCATTCCCTGTTTGAGGTTAACTCCATCTCTCCTCAAATGTCGGAATTCAGGGACACTCTTCATCAGATGGGAATGTTTGACCTTCGGTTTCAGGGCCCACTTCACTCTTGGTCTAACCACCGGCCGGAAAATCCCATTGCTAAAAAACTTGATCGCCTGCTCGTCAACTCCAATGTAATATCCCTCTTTCCAAACAGTGTCGCTACCTTTCTTCCCCCGGAGATGTCAGACCATTGCCCTTGTCTTCTTGACCTAGCCCACCAACTCCCCTTAGCTGGAACCAAGCCCTTTCGGTTCTTTAACTACCTTACTAAACACCCGCTCTTTCACCAGACGGTCCTTGAGGCTTGGAATCAGGCCGGAAGCATGGCATTCACTCTCACAAATCTTTGTTGGAAGCAAAAAACAGTAAAAGGAGTGTTAAAACAGTTAAATAGAGAGAACTTTTCTAATATTCAGGTGAGGGTTTTAGAAACTAACAGTTTGCTTCAAGATGTGCAGGTACAAGCTTTGACAAATCCAACTCCCCATCTCTTTCAAGAAGAACGACAGCTGCATCAGAAGTGGTTATTCCTGCGCCAAATTGAAGAATGTTATTTTCGACAAAAGTCAAGGGTAAACTGGCTGAATGAAGGGGATCAAAACACGGCTTACTTCTTCAGAATTTTCCAAACAAGGGCGAGTTACAACACTATTCGGTCCTTCATGCTGTCAACGGGTGGATTGTTGACTGACCCCCTGCTCATGAGCCTTCATGCCATAACACATTTCTGCAATCTGCTCGGCCCAGACTTGTTGCAACCGCTTCAACTACACTCCTCTCCTGACTGGTTTACTCAGCTCTCTGGTTTCTCTCCTACTCCGGCTCATGTTATTGCAATGACTATAATCCCAACTGCTGAGGAGATTCAGAAGCTTCTATTCAAAATCAATCCTAACAAAGCTCCAGGTCCTGACGGTCTCACTTCTGAGTTCTACAAGTCTTCTTGGAGTTTTTTAGGAATGGAGGTACTCTCCTCGATTTCGCACTTCTTTCACTACTCCTTCATGCCAGCTTCCACGAACTCTACAATACTCGCACTAGTTCCAAAGCCCCCAGGAGCTTCTGCCATTACTGACTTTCGCCCTATTAGCTGCCTTAACACTCTCTACAAAGTTGTAGCTAGATTTCTTGTCAGGAGGATAAAAACTATTTTGCCAGAGCTCATTGTTCCTAACCAGACAGCATTCGTTAAAGGCAGGTTAATAGTGGAGAACACGGTCTTAGCAGGGGAACTTGTAAACGGTTATCATCGAAAGACAGGGCCAAAAAGGATTACCATCAAGGTGGACATAGCTAAGGCTTTCGACACTCTCTCCTGGGAATTCTTATTCAACTGCCTCGAGGGTCTGCATCTCCCGCCACTTCTGGTGGGTTGGCTTCGTGCGTGCATCTGTACACCTAACTTCACCGTCGGCTATAACGGTAGAGTGCACGGACACTTCAAGGGTAAGCGGGGACTTAGGCAGGGAGACCCCCTTTCTCCCTATCTCTTTGTCATTGCTATGAATATGCTCTCCCTCATGCTGAATAAAGCCGCCGCTGACTTGAAGATTAAGTACCATCACAAGTGTAGCAAGTCCAAGCTCACCCACTTATGTTTTGCCGACGACCTGTTGATCTTCATGGATGGTTCCCTTGGCTCAGTACAGAATGTTCTCCAGGTACTGAAAGAGTTTGAACTGCGCTCTGGCCTTGCTGTAAGTGTACAGAAGTCTTCATTCTATGCCTCCGGTTTATCGCAACAGGAGATAGATGTCATCAAGGTGTCTACGGGAATGCCTAATGGGACTCTACCAGTGCGCTATCTTGGTGTTCCCCTCTGCACAAAGAAGTTAACAATAGCAAACTGTGAGGTTCTGATACGGCAAGTCAAATCAAAATTCACTTCATGGACTGTAAAGACACTGTCGTTTGCTGGAAGGCTTCTCTTAATCAAAACAGTCATTGCGGGTATTACTAACTTCTGGTGCTCAACCTTCCTACTTCCTAAAGCCTGTATAAAAAGAATAAATTCCTTGTGTGGACTATTCCTATGGAAAGGTAGACTTGATGCGCATCACTCGGCTAAGGTATCTTGGGAAGTGGTGACTAAGGAAAAAACTAGTGGTGGACTAGGGGTAAAGGACCTATTAACTTGGAACAAGGCGTGTTGTATAAAACTGATATGGTTGCTGTTCTTTCAAGCAGGATCAATTTGGGTGGGATGGTTCAAGACAGAAGTTCTAAAAGGCTCCCTTTCAAATTTCTGGACTATGAGACCTTCAACATCAAACTCATGGCTTGTCAATAAGCTTTTCAAGCTCAGAGATGAAGTCTATACCTGGATAAGGATGCAAGTAGGCAACGGAGAATCCTGTCGCTTCTGGTCAGATAATTGGTCCCCCTTTGGGAAACTTTCACAGTTTCTGCTCTCAGACCATACTTCAGGTATGAGTATAAGCTTGAAAACAACCGTAGCGGACCTTTTTGTTGGTGGAAACTGGAGACTTCCTCCTCCACGCTCTGAAAGTATGCTTCAACTCCATATATTCTTCACAACATTAGGTCTGACTGAGACAGAGGATCGCTATGAGTGGATAGTCAATGAAAAACCCTCATCAAGATACAGTACAAGCGAGATATATCGAAAGCTGAGGGACAGGGAAGAGACAGTACCGTGGGCTTCAATTGTTTGGATTGGTAGAGGAATTCCACGCCACAACTTCCTAACTTGGTTGTTTGTACTGAATAGATGCCCAACTAGGGACCGTCTTATAGGCTGGGGACTTCTAACGGATGGGGCTTGTCTTCTCTGTAATCAGGCTGCTGAATCAAGGGACCATTTATTCTATCTGTGTCCGTACAGTTGGGGAATTTGGGTGGAGATTTCTAGAAGATGTCACCTGCAACCACTGAGGAATTGGGATCAAACTTTGCTCTCCATGCAGACACTACAAGGGAACAAAACGGCAAAGAAACTTACATTGTTATGTTGGCAATCGACGATATACTGGGTATGGCAGGAGAGGAACAAAAGGTTACACAACAATCAATACCGCTCTCAGGATGCGGTCATCAAACTGATCACACGTCAGATCACCGATCGCATCAGCGGTTACAGGTTTGATTCTCCGATCATCTCTTCTCGCTATATGCAGCTTTGGCTTTCGACGGCATCGTAATTGAGATTAGCGAACTTGGAAGTCGATTCAGTTACTTGGGCTATTTGGGCCAAATCTGATCTTTTAATTATGGGTTTAATGATGGTTTGTTAACTAAGGGGTCTATAGCCATGAATATATGCATGTGCTTGTAAAACATTTGCTTTCTTTTATATATAAATATGCAAGCCTTTTGTCAAAAAAAAAAAAAGAATTATTCCTCAGTGAATCTATACTCTCAATATCTTTGTTTTCTATTGTTTTTAGATACCTTCAATATCTTATCACTGTATTTTCGATCATATCCTAGTGTTTTCCGTTATGGATCCTACCTACCTTCAAAATCTTTCCCTTGGGTTGGGTGATAGTTTTGCAGGGAGCATTGTGTCGTCAATGGAAGTCTTCCGTTTCATTAGTTCGTGTACGAACTCGTATTTGGATACTCAAGACTCACCGGTATTACAAGGTTTTACCTCTCGGATTTATGACCTCTCTGTCTTTGTTGCAGTGTGTCTAACCCTGTTGGTTGCACTAGTTGTGATCATATCAATGGGTATCTCTAAGCTTGTCTACAAGGTAGTCTGTCAAGAACTCACTAACCTTCTTTCAGAGAGTTGGTCATTCGATGTTCACCGGATCTTACTCGCTATTCGATCCCTTATTTTTTCCTTTGTTGCTTTATATGCTCATTTATCTTGTTGTTGTGCTTATGTTATGGCAAACTCTTTGGCTTGTGATGCCTTCCTATGTTGTGACACCTCCTCCTCTAATAGAGTTCTAAACGTTTAAGTTAATGAAGTAATGTTTGACAAAAAAAAAAAATCACTAATCAAATATACATTTCTCATACGTTTTTTTTTCCTCCAGTTTACAAATTTTTTTTTTTTAAATAAGTTATCAAAACTCTAATCATAATTTCTGAACGAATTTTGAGATCTATTAATATTACCTCATACAATGACCTTAATTTGTATTATTTAAATCTACGTCCATAGTAAAATTAAAATACGTTCAAAGTTTAGTCTCGCATTTAACACATGATATATTAATGAACTTTTCATCAAATGACATTCTACGTTTCCGGCCATAAACCTTCACTTAAAATTATATTATATATTAAATATACCATTTCTATTCTAAAAGCTAAATAAAATTGACTAGTGTCTTGTCCATGGCGATTTTTAAGGTCGAGGGTCATAGTAGCGATGTGTACTTGCTTCCTACATTACAGTTGACATGGACCCTACTTATAACCAATAGGCAATAGTTATTTGACCTGGCACAACCTCTCTATCTCAATTCTCAACCTTTTAAAGTTTTACTATTTATTTCCCCCGCTGTTATTAAAAGTTGCGATATACTACCAAAAATGATCAAATAAAGGACCATTTAAAATAAATATTGATCATGACCTTATCGTTGTGAATATTTTGATATTCTTAGACCACTATGTTTTTAGTGATTTCTTTTTGGGGCTTTATTATGTTATTTATATAATTGGGTTATTTAATTAAGTCGGGCAAATGAATAGAAAACTGTCGTGATAAAATGTAAACTCAGATTCAGGTAGAGTATCGAAGTGGCAAAAACAGGTTTATACTAACATAATTGATTTTTGATTATGCGATTGGAAGCATACGGGTCGTCGGTGAAACCTAATCTAGAAAAGCTAATATATACTCGAGAGAGTGAATTCTTTTGTCAAAAAATATTTTCGAGAGATCAGAGTTTGTGTTGTCTTGAAATCAATACATTTTTTCACAATGCGCTAGAAAAGTTACAACTAAAAGATTTTTTTTGTGTCGTCTTGGCTGAACGAATTCGCTATGTCACGTCAAATGCCGATTCTAGTTAGCTCATAGGTGGTAATTTTCCTAGCAAAAAGATTTACCGTGACTCCATGAGTTCCATTTGGAATTTAATAACAGACATTTCACAATTATTAAACTAAGTTCATAACTTCATATAGTCTCGTATGCTTATTTGTAATTAGTGACGGCACATGCGAACGTATTATGACATCATGAAAACACCAAATATTCAGGAAACACAACTAACACTCCAATTTTAATAAGGAAACTTATTAGAAAGATAATATAAAGTGAGTACAGGGACACATGCATTTTCCTCATGCATGATTTTTTTGCTTGTTTATGTAAAAAGTACACACACACATATATATATATATACTCCGTTTAGTTATACACTTGTTCTATCTTCTTCTTCTTCCTCCTCTTTTCTATCTCTAACAATGAACATATCAGTAAACGGACAGTCACAAGTGCCTCCTGGCTTTAGGTTTCACCCGACTGAGGAGGAGCTCTTGGAGTATTACCTCCGCAAGAAAATCTCTAACATCAAGATTGATCTCGATGTTATTCGTGATGTTGATCTCAACAAGCTCGAGCCTTGGGATATTCAAGGTTCATCATTTATCTTTTATATGTCTTATGTATTAGTAATAATTTTGGACCGAGTATATACATATAATTTTCTTGATTCTTGACAAAACGTATAATTAGGGCTTGTATATATTAAATTTAATCATCCGTTCACGATGAGTCGTAAATTAAAGCTGCAACTAGTGATTACATAAGGAAATTCGTAGAATTAATTATACCCTTTAAAAAAAACTATACCCTTCGTCGCCTTCATTCACGTGATTCTAACGAAATTATACTACATTGTGATCGATTGACTGTTAAAAAGGACTTGGCAGGAGAAATAAAATTAGACGCCATAGTTTCATCCATGACAATTCATCAGTTAATTAGAACCTAACTCTTGTTTTGCCATACAGAGATGTGTAAGATAGGAACAACCCCGCAAAATGATTGGTACTTCTTTAGCCACAAGGACAAGAAGTATCCCACGGGAACAAGAACCAACCGAGCCACCACGGTGGGGTTTTGGAAAGCAACCGGACGTGACAAGATCATATATAGCAATGGGGATAGGATCGGTATGCGGAAAACGCTTGTCTTCTACAAAGGTCGAGCCCCTCATGGTCAAAAATCGGATTGGATCATGCATGAGTATAGACTCGACGAGAATGTATTAGCCTCCTCCTCGAATCATGACGATGAGGTCAGTGTAGAAACGTGTGAGGTCATAGGAGGAGATGAAGGATGGGTGGTGTGTCGTGTTTTCATGAAGAAGAGTCTTTGCAAAACTGTAATTAGCAGCCCGCCGAGGTCAGTGAAAACATCTTCGTTCAACGAGGAGACTATTGAAGAGATTTTTAAAGTTATGGGACAGTCTTGTAAAGAGGAGATCATTGTAGATCCTTTCTTGAAACTCCCTAACCTCGAGTGCCTTAACAACACCGTCGCGAGTTACCAGCGGTTGATGGACGACCAAGTCCACAACTATCACGTCCCCAGCTTTGGCACTAGCTGGGTTACTTTGGATCGTCTCGTGGCCTCGCAGCCAAATGGGCCCAACTCATATTCAATCCCAGCCGTCGATGAGATCCCACAATCACCGCTCCATGGACTAAACCGTCCCGGTTTGTATAACACCGGTTTAACACAGGATTATTATACAACGGAGATGGATATATGGAACAATACAGACTTCGGGAGAACCACGACGTCATCGTCCAACCCATGGTTCCATATATCAAACAGTAGTGAATAAAAGAAAATGCAAGAGAGGAAGTGATTAATTACTGATTACAAAAAAAAAGAACATTTTGTAGAAAGATATAATAATCGTATTGTTGAAACATTGGAGAAAGGGTCAGATTTGTAATAATTACAGTGGTTATGTGAAATCATTACAGAAAACAAAAAATTCTCTATGCATTTTGTTTCGTGATTTTACTTTATATACAGTTGGGTTTGCTAATTTTATTTGTTTGGCTCAATAAATTTAATTTTGGAAACTAAATTATCATTCGTTGACCAAAAGCAATTACACTTTCGACCATAGATTATCATAATCTGTCACATGGTTTTGCCGGGTACTTTCTAGTTACATACTTACATTCGTTAAAAAGGTTTTTGAACAGAAGTAAATAATCATTGCAAGGGAGACAGAAAGTCTAAAATGAGAATTCTTTCGTCCATTGAATCTGATTACACTTAATTTTGTTCTTTTTTTATAGGGAATATATATTGTAGGCGAATTAAGATAGAGGGGGGTTGGAAATGCTCTTAGTTTTAGTTTGATGATGAGTTAATTGCATCTTTCATCATTACAAGTAGACTAATTACACAGTTTATCACCTCAACAAACTTGGATAAAGATGCGCTAAAGTTCCTAACCAGAGCTAGTTAACCTACCATAAAACTGAACTGTTAACATCGAGAACTCCCACAAGGCATCTTTCCAAGTAATTTGATTTATACCGGTTGTGTTTTCCACCCTTCCATCTGTTTCCAAAAAGCAATGTGGACTTCTGTTTTAGAGATCCACTATTATAGAAAAACCTTTAATAAATAAAAGCATTTAGACCATGATTAACTCGAGTCTCTTAACTGGAATTCTTAGCTTCGGCTAAGAAACGGTTCTTACATTTTCTTAGATTTTAACTAAGAAAAACTAAGAACAGTCTCTTAAATAAGAGATATAAGAGCCGTCTCTTAGCGAAAATTGTAAAAAAAAAAGTGTCAAATCATGAGTTAAGAACCCAGGTTAAGAGAACGGAATTAATCATGCCCTTAAAGCCCATGTATAAACCGTCGATTAAACGACAAAACATCCTCATTTCCCCTCGCCATTAAAGAGCAATCTCCCAAGAACCCAGCCTATTTTTAATATTGTTTTGATTTATTTTTAACTCAAAAATTAAACTATTTAAGGATTTAAATATGATGCCAACAGTTTTCTTTCATTTTATTTTTTCTCTTCTTCTCTTTCTCTCTTTTTCTCGGCAATATCTCTTTTCCTCTGTGAACTTCGACCACCAAAACTTAAACAGATTCTACGATTCTTCTCTTTTCTCTAGAAAATGCGGCGGTTAACCCTGATATAATGTCGTAAGGTCACCAACTACCAAAACCGAAGAAGAAATCACATTGGTTGGACCTTCGATAATGGCAGAAAAGGTGACAAATACGACATCGATAGATCTATGATTTTGATCTACAATGATTGGATCTATAGTGATTGGATTATATTTCTTGTTGTTATGTATATTTCAGATTTAGGGTTGTTAAAGAAGATTATGGGATTTTTATGATTTAGGTTTCTTCTTGTTTGTTCTCTCTCTTTTTGAAGGCATTTTTTCGTGTTTTTTATTTATTTCATTTTTAGATCTGAATTCTGTTTAACTCGGTATTACTAACTCAGTAGTACTCAATATTATGTAGTATCAGTCGAACTCAATATAACTAACCCTTAATAGTATGCAGTATAATCAGTATAACTCGATATAACTCAACCGGACTCGGTATATCTAATTGCCAGTAGTACTCAGGATTACGCACGTTTCAAATAGTAACGTACTGCACCGCAACGCTATTAGTAGTAACAATTTTTTTATATATACTTATACATCTATATGTTTTGTTAATGTTAGAATCGTACCGCGGTTGTTCCACACTCGAAATCAAGCTTTGAAACTTCTTATACGAAAGAGTAATTTATTGGACTACTTTGATGTAATGATGATCGCATATGAAAGAATCACATCCTAGCCACTAATCATGCATTATTAGGTCATTCTATATGCCCCACAGTACTTTATTGCAACATGATCTTCCATGTGATATATATCTATTGAGCAACTATATATGAATATAGCTCGATCATTAAAAGGCTAACTTCGAAATTCGATAGTTGATTTTATTGTGCCAGTATGCTAAGTCTACAAAAGCCCATATAAGTACGTGCCGCATTAGAAAAATAGCTGACGATGTATCACTATGTAGTCTGGTGACAGTATGAACGCATCATGTCCTTTCAAAAGTCATCTCTTTTCAGCTTATTCTTCTTCCACGGAACTTCCTGCAAAACCAAATGTAAACACGTCTCAAATTATTGACGATTTAGTAAAGTAATTTAAAAGCTGATAGCTTAATATTCATATATATTTAACATTTTAAAAATCTATAAGCTCTAACTTCAAAAATATATCTCAAATTTTAAACATTTTAAACCATAATTTATATAATTATTTATTAAAAAATAATAATTCGGCAGCCATGTTTGGACCGCCCCTTTTGAATAAAAAACGCCTTGTCCATATTTTTATGACAAGACATGCAAACATTTTCATACAAGAATAGAAAGAAGTTAAAGATTACTTTACCCATAAGTAACACGTAGCCGGGTCAGAGAGACAATGGAGACGACTTTTAGTTTTTGTGATCTTCGTATCATTTCCATTTTCCGGTGAAAGGACAAAACTAAACTTCCCGGTCACGTCATCATCGTTAGCCCTAACTTTCTTCCACCGGAACCACCGTTTCAACGCGGCTAGATGATGAGGATGATCTGAAGCCAGATGCATTTTGGTAGGTTCATCAGGAAGGAGCAGTCTCGGAGGCAAATGAAGACGGCTGGGGTTATTAGGAGGAGCTCCTCGAAGAAGAAGAGTATGTTGTTTAGGCTTGCCAGGTTTTTCTTCCCATGAGAAAGGAACCGAAGCACGAGAGTGTGATAAGTCATCAGGGGAAGACAAGAGTGATAGTGACACGTGATGACTTATCACTGGTGATGATGCCGCCAAGACAAGTTGAAGTTTGGATGTTACTATCATCTCCTCTTCTTCATTGTCTTCATTACCCATGATAATAACTTTCTTGTTGCTGTTTATGATCGTTCCAAGGAGACAACGGATTCTTGAATATACGTAGGTAGTTATCATTGAAGATCCAAACCAACCGCTAGATATTGTTGACGTTACAACCATTTACTATATCTTAAAACTGAAAGTCAAACCATACTCTTTTGTTGAGGAAGATTAGCCAGAATAAATTCACCTGACAACCACAACTATAAACCTATGTACTTGTGTCTTTTGGGCTTACAATAGGCCGGCCTATTGGCGTACTTGGTTTTCAGTGCATAATCTACAATACTTGGGTTTGAAAAAAATGGAATGGTTATGGAACACAAGTATATAAAGATGTAACCGACCCGTCGGCCACCGCTAAACTCTCATACCTAATAGTCTAATACGATTATCACTCCATGCACCGTGACGATTGCTAATCCATATACTTTCTTCTTTCTCTAACGACAGAGCCCTCTTAGTTTTCTTTGTTATTTTCTTAACCATCATCGATAGAATATGTAAAACCTAAAACATAATTGCTATCTATATGTACGCGTGACCATACTTCTCGACACAATAATGTATTGGAAATAGATGAAATATATGAATCACACAACAACATTTCTAAACTAATATATATGTGATGTTGTTAACACCATAAATATAATTTTAATACCAAAATGTGTAGGATTTAGAACCCAGTGTTAATTTCCGATAATGTTTTAACATCTTATCACATGTTTTTTAATGTATAACTTGAATTCTTTATATATGTATATTTATTTATTTTTAATCAACTAGATATGTGCTATGATAAGTTTTTCAGTATCAAAATTATATATGGTACCAACATGAGTTGGTCAGTGGTAAAGGAGTTGCGGCTGTAACTTCCGCCACCCGATTCGATTCTCGTTGGGAGAGACTATTTACAATGCTTGGATTCCCGGAAAAGAGGTGTAAACACCCTTCTTTTTACCCAAAAAAAAATTATATACGGTGTTAGTAACATAATACATATTAATTCATGAATGCTATTATGTGATTCATATTGTTTGTGTAACTGTAATACATTACGTTTACCTAGATGTGCTATCATGTAGTAGTGTATTAGTATTTGTCTAGCTAAGAATCAATTTCTTAAAAACTATTGTTTTTACTGTTGATTATAAACCCTACGAGCTTACCACTTTTTGTCTTGTCTTATTGAGTTTTGAAATGCTTAACATATACTTTTATTAGACTCCTCAAGATATTTGGGTAATTTTCATGTGCTTAAATCCCATATATAGGCGATAAACATGTGCTTAGTTATACAGAAAACGTATCAAAATAGTAACAAATAAAAAAGGACAAATGAGGCTCCACCATTTATCAAACCTTTTGGTCATAGATTGAGCAACTAATCCAAAACATATATACACTGTTACTAAAATCTGCACTACCATTTAGAAGTTTACCTAAAATTGTCAAACCACTAAACTAGCTCACCCGAGAGTTCCTGATACACACATGATTCATCTAACTTACCTAGTTTCATATATGGGGCCACTAGGTTTTTAATTAGTATCAGTTAGTTTCAAAACTAAATTCCATGAATCTTCTTCACAATCGTGCTTTACCACCAGACAAAACTTATTCGGAATACTGAGAGTTATTTAATTTGTGTTTTCTTCCTGTAATTCATTCCTTTTTTGTAGTCACATGCAATACATATAGAGTCCCGGTACGGTGCATTTGATATGAATGTAAACATAAACATGCATCGTAAACGACAAGGCGTATCGTTAATAGAGGGTGAACCTACTACACTTTTGGCTTTCTCTCCATGTGAGTGAGAGAGTGTAGACTTTAAACGTTCTTGGTATTGTGTGTATGAAGAAGCAATGTTTATTTTGGCAACTGAAACACAATAATTAACTAGCAAGTAAGAAATGATTAATAATCAGAAAAGAAAAGAAAAACATCGTCGATGGTAGGGTGGCGATATACAGACAAAGTGCGGCACATTGACCCATATGGTATGAATAATGCAGCCACTGAACGAGCAACCAGTTTCATACACACTACTCACTCCTTTCACGGTGGAGACTCTATCCAATATCAGATACAATTACCCGAATCTTCGGTGATCCGGGAGATTTCACTGTGGAGTCTTCCAGATCGAACATTATGTTGAACATGTTAGTGTATGTGACATCAACCGTTAAAAAGAGAAAGAATTTGGTCCACAAAAAAAGAATCAAAGAATAAAAAAAACGAAAGTGGGTCAATAATTAAAGTAAAGGAAGCTTTCTCACACAGGAGTATCATTTGCCTTTATATATATTTGCATCTATCTTCTACGTTTGAAGTCACACTTGACATTATAACCTTACTCTTTTTTTATTCACGATGGGGCAAAACGTCCCAAACACCGTCATCTTCACGGCGGCTGTTCTCTTTTTATCTTTCTCCTCCGTCTCTTCTTCCTTCCAATACAACACACTCGTCGTCAACACTCTCCCTTCTTCCCAAATCTTTTCATCACCCGAACCCGAATCCTTGACCAGTACTGTATCCGACTCCACAACTTCACTCACCGTTCATCTATCACACGTCGATGCTCTCTCTTCCTTCTCCGACGCATCTCCGTCAGAGCTCTTCAACCTCCGTCTTCGAAGAGACTCTCTCCGCGTCAAGTCCCTGACCACCCTCGCCGCCGTCTCTACCGGCAAGAATGTTACCAAAAGAACTCCACGCTCACCCGGTGGGTTTAGCGGCGCTGTTATCTCCGGTCTTTCACAAGGAAGCGGCGAATATTTCATGAGGTTAGGCGTTGGAACTCCGGCGACTAACGTTTACATGGTCCTCGACACAGGAAGCGACGTCGTTTGGCTACAATGCTCTCCATGCAAAGTATGTTACAACCAGTCCGACCCGATGTTCAACCCGGCTAAGTCAACCACTTTTGCCACTGTCCCATGTGGTTCTCCTCTCTGTCGGAAACTAGACGAGTCGTCGTCGGAGTGTGTCAACCGTGGAAGCAAGACATGTCTCTATCAAGTCTCCTACGGTGACGGGTCTTTTACCATGGGAGATTTCTCCACCGAAACGCTGACGTTTCACGGCGCACGTGTGGATCACGTGGCCTTAGGATGCGGTCACGATAACGAAGGCTTGTTCGTCGGTGCGGCTGGGCTGTTGGGCCTGGGCCGCGGAGGGTTATCGTTTCCCTCGCAGACGAAAAACCGTTATAACGCTAAATTCTCTTACTGTTTAGTCGACCGGACGAGTTCCGGTTCCGCTTCCAAACCTCCGTCGACTATCGTCTTCGGAAACGACGCCGTTCAGGAAACCTCCGTCTTCACGACGTTATTGACGAATCCGAAGCTCGACACGTTCTATTATCTTCAGCTTCTTGGGATCAGCGTTGGTGGTTCGCGCGTTCCCGGCGTCTCGGAGTCGCAGTTTAAGCTTGACCCCACCGGAGACGGCGGAGTGATTATAGATTCCGGTACTTCGGTTACTCGGCTGACTCGACCGGCTTATGTGGCGTTCAGAGATGCGTTTCTTCTCGGAGCGACGAGGCTTAAACGTGCTCCGTCGTATTCTCTGTTCGACACGTGTTTCGATCTTTCCGGGATGACGACGGTGAAAGTTCCGACGGTGGTGTTTCATTTCAGCGGAGGAGATGTTTCGCTTCCCGCAAGTAACTATCTTATTCCGGTGAACAGTCAAGGACGGTTCTGTTTTGCGTTCGCCGGCACAATGGGGAATTTGTCGATTATTGGGAACATACAGCAACAAGGTTTCCGTGTTGCTTACGACTTAGTTGGGTCACGGGTCGGGTTTATGTCTGGCGCATGTTAGGTTTTGTGTCTGACTTGACTGATTAATTATTCCCAAAGAACAATTTTAAAATAAGAATTTTATCCATATTTGTCGTCAACATGACATCATCTATTCATCATAACATTACTCTTTAATGATGATTTTATGATGGATCATTTTTTAACTGAATCTGTGACATGAGTGGAGGAGAATTTACTCATTCAGTGACTTGTGTTAAAAAAATGCTTTATGTTAACTCAAAGAGAAGTAGATCTTAAATGTAATGTATTCTTTGAATTCTTTAATTACCATCACAGTGTTGTACATCTTTTGACAAACTAAAACATCTTGAAATTTCTTCAACTAACTCTAGAGAGCACTTGGTCATAAATTGAGCCACTGAGTATTTAATCCAAAAACATGTATAGAGTCTTTATAAAAGTTATATGCACCAAAATTTAGAAGCTTACCTCAATTGTCATCCACTAGACTAGCTCACCCGAATTCTTAATACATCCAAACTTACCTAATTTCGTAATAGGTTTTGTTACAAATAATTAGGTTCACGTGAATCTTCTTCACAATCTTGCTTCCCAACTAAACGAACTATTTGAATAACTACTAGCTATTCATTAATGTTTTTCGTGATTCATCCTTTTTGTTTGGTACTCAAATGCAATACATATATAGTTTCAGTCTGGTGCATCTCAATATTTTTATATGAATGTATACATAGATATGCATCGTAAACGACATGTATCGCTAATACAGGATGGACAAAGACTCTTATTGTTTTCTCTCCATGTGAGTGAGAGAGTGTAGAGATGGGACAGTTCTTGGTCTTATGTGTATTAAGAAGCATTGTATATTTTGGCAACCAAAACAAAACAATTTCTTGATTAAAAAAAAAACAATTTCGTCAAAAATAAGAAATCACTAATAATGATTAATAATCAGAAATGAGATTGAAAAACACATCCTACATGACGATCCAGAGACAAAGTGCAGTGCGGCACATGGATCCATTATATGGTCAGAATAATGCAGCCACCGAATGAGCCACCAGTTTTATACCCACTACTCACCCCTTTCCCACTGTTTCCTCCGCAAATATTTCTTCTCACTTACTTGCACTTATAGTGGAGATATGATCACTTGCACTTGCGCTTCTAAATTTTTATTTCATCTATATTATAAATATCGAATTGTTACATAATTTCGAATGGACGACAACTTTCCGTAACAAGATGACAATTTGCATTTCAGATCTATCCAGGGACAAATGTCTTGTTAGATATATGTCCTAAAGAAAATGACAAAGTACAATCGAATCTATGTCATATTTGAACGTGACATAAAAGGTCAAAAAATAAAACGAGTCCAAACACTCAAACAACTCCATTTATTTATTTATTTCCAAATTTTTATATCTATTTATGGTTTACAAAAGACCCAGTTAGCTAATATGTCGATCTACGGCCCATAAAAAAACAAAGGCCCATATACAAAACAATCTTCTCTCTCTCCGCGACGCTCAAACTTTCAAACCGGCGGCGAGATATTCAGATCATACTTCTTCGTTCCGTTACCATACAGCAACCCCCAATGTTTCTCCACGGTGGCACCACTCTTCTGATCTTCATCAAACAGAGCAAAGATATACACAGTAACCTTCTTCTCCCCTCTCCTCAAATGCTCAACCAACCGCTGATTAAAAACCCTCGCGTTCTCCAAACTCGCCGCCACTTCGCCTGGATCACCACTCGACGGCCACCCAATCTCCGACACAACCACCGGAATCTTCGGTAACCCCAGAGCCTTCACAGCAGAGTCCACCGAGTCCATCATTATATCGAACAAGTTAGTGTACGCGACTCCACTATACGGATCTCTATACATCCGCCGCTTAGATCCGTTCACCGGCTGAAACAGAGCGAAATCCAACGGAATCGAAGGGAACGATTGCTTGTACGCCAAGTAAGGGTAGACGTTCACCATGAGAGGAGACTTGGTCCTCTGGAGAAACCTAACGAGCGGCTTCAACACCGATTCGCCGATCGAGTTATGGAACCTCGCCGTCGAGGGAGGGAAACGCCGCGAGAGGATCGCTAAGGAGTGAGTGGTTGTCACTTTGATCTTCTTGTGCAATCTGTAGCGCTTGATCGCTCGGTGAACGTTGACTACAGCGGAGACTAAGTGTGGGGTGAACGGAGGGAGGAGGGAGACTTCGTTGCCGACGGAGATTGAGGTGATGATGGTGGTTTTGTGGTAAGGTAAGATGAAGGCTCTGATGATGGAGTCGGCTTCGGACAGGTTGGTGGAGAGGAGAGGGATCTTGTCGTTGGGGATGCAGAGGGAGAGGGAGATGCCTGTGTTGGCGAAGGAGGTGGTGATTCTTGGGTCCATGTCGAAGGTTTTGACGTGTTTGATGGAGAGAGAGGTTACGAGTGATGGTAAGGCTTCTGGTGGTGGGAGGTTTGAGCCGTAACGGCCGTAGTTGATTCCGATCTCTGGAACTGGATTAAAGAAGAAAACGATCAAGAACTGAAGAAGAGCTTTCTATCGAATTTTCCCGGAAAGTGATTGAAAAACGATCAAGAAACAAGCGAAGAGTTGAAGAACAATCTCTCAAATTTTCTCGGGATTCGTAACAGAATGTAAAGATTACCTCCGAGATTTGAGCTGTATCGTCCGTAGTTGGTTCCGATTCCTGGACCTGGAGAACAAGCGAGAAAGTGAAGGAAAACGAGAGAAAGAGGATGAACATGGAAACTGAGCCTCTGTTTGATTCAAATTTTCTCGGGAAATCATAACAGAATCACCAGATTTTTACCTCGTAGAGATGGAATCGTGGAGGATGAAGCCATTGAGATGGAAAAGATCGCGAGAATCCAGAAAGATGGAATCATCATCGTCAACGATAGTCTCTCTGTTTTTAGTTTTCTCTCGACTGGGTTGAGTGATGATTTTGGTGGGAATATCTGTAACTGACTTAACTATATAAACGATCTTTGATCTAATTACATGAATACCCATAGAGTCTGATGCACGGAGTTTTTTAATAGAGGGGCAACTACGTCATTTCAATGATTGAGGGGAACCAAGTAAACCGACTATCCCAAACAGATAACTAAACCAACAAATTAGAAAGGAGGGGGGAGTAAACCAACAAATGCGAAATGAGGGGCAAATATGTCAATTCATAAACCAAGTAAACCGACTCGCACAGTGTTGTTAACATATATTAAACCAACACAAATCGGAAAATTCATCTTTTAGGTTTTTAATTGGAAACGAGAGAAAGGAGATTTCTGAATTCCCGATCACCGGCGATGGAAGGGAGAGATGACGGCGGAGGAAAAGTTATCGGGTTGATAGAGAAAGCTACGAAATCGTCTGCGCAAGAGGTTGACCCGAGGCTCCTCAAGGCGATCAAGTTAACTCTTCGCTATTCCGATTCGGAGGTCCGACTCGGTGCCAAAACCCTAATAGAGCTCATGAAACATAACCACTCTCAGGTTCTGATTCTTACATTCTGGGCTTGTTTGAAAATTGATCAATTCTGCAAAAGATTGGAACTTTTCTTCACATTCATGTTGATAAGAGTTTTATCTTTGGTAGGTTCGATTGTTGACGCTTCTCATCATCGACGAGCTTTTCATGAGATCAAAGCTCTTTAGATCTCTAATAGTTGAGAAGTTTGATCAGCTCTTGAGTTTAAGCGTTGGGTTTAGAAGCAGCCTGCCTCTTCCTGCGCCGCCAGCTGTTGCCACCACTTTGCGTACAAAGGCTATCGAGTTCTTGGAGAAGTGGAATCTATCATTTGGGTTACACTACAAGGAGATTAGGCTTGGTTTTGATTACCTTAAGAACACCCTCAAGCTCAAGTTCCCTGATCTGCAGGCAACCGCTGCGCGGAGACAAAGAGAGAGGCTGGAGAGAGAGGAGAGGACGAAGGAGATTTTGAGAAGCAAGTTTGAGTCTTTGAGAGATGGGTTTGGGGTCTTGAAGGGTGAGATTGAGGAGACGATAAAGGAGATCAAGGAGGGTCTGGAGATTGTTCAGTGGAGAGGGGATGATGGTGTTCCACTTGCGATTTTAGATGAGGAGGATTACGAGGAGATACGTTGTTCTCATCTGAGGCAGATTCGTTTGGATTCGTTGAAGCAGTCTGATAAGGTTGAGGAAACTAGTGAAAACAGAGTGGTGTTCGATGTGTTGAGGGAACAGGGGAAGCTTCTGATGAGAAAGCATTTGGTTTCGGTTCAAGAAGGGATCTCTCTTCTCATCAGGGTTGATGTAAGTGATAACAGGACCAGAGATTCCATGTTGAAAGAGTTGATTGATATTAGGAATAGCATATTAGCAACTGAGAAGAAATGTGAGCAAGCTGGTTTTATAATCTCGAGAATGATTGACACTGGGGAGAAAGAAGAAGATGAAGAAGATATCTGGGAGGAAGATGATGGCAAGGTTGGAACTGATCCAGTCAAAAAGGTGGCTCTATTGCCGAGAGTTCAGAACGGTGAGGGTTCATCCTTCAGATCACCAAGTGAAGCAAATAGGTCTACATTAGAATCTAGCTCCAACAAGGCGTCAAGTACTAAAACGGTTAGAAGAAGTGGTGACCCTCTTAGGGATAAGCTAATTTCTGAAGCGCCGGTGATGAACTGGGGAGCACAGCTGAGTAATTGGGATTCAACAACGGAAGTTCGAGCTAACCACCGAGGCTTAGAGGTAGAGAGCCACTGGGGCAGGGTGGATCAAGACGCTGTAATTCCAGCAGATAAAATAGCAGAACTGAATCTTCAGGCAACTGTCTATAGAGAAGAGAGGACAGAGATACCTCCATGCCATGCTCCTCTGAAGAAAGGTGGTCTTTGCCAGAGAAGAGACCTACGAGCCTGCCCGTTTCATGGACCCATTGTACCTCGGGATGATGAAGGAAACCCCATAATCAACGAATCTTCGTTAGAGGAGAGTCAAAACCAAACCTCCTCCTCAACTACAGGGATCAGCCAGGAGGATGACGCGCCTATGGATGAAACAGTTTCAGATTCTGATCCTAATCAGTTAGCTAGGCAAATAGCGAAACAAGCTCTGAAGAATATCAGGGAGAAAGACAGAGAAGAGTTGAAGAAAATAGCAAAGCGAGCAAAGCATGCTAAGGTTAAGGAACATAACTTTTCAGTTCTGCGTGATGCTGCTCTAGCCTCAACTTCTAAATCAGCTGTCATCGACGAAGAGTTTGATAGAGTTTTTGCTGAAAGGAAAAACAAGAAGCAAACCTTTTCCTTGGCACGGCGTAAGAAAACAACCGCTAAAGATAGAATATCCGAGAGACTGTCAAGTAACCGGGCAAAAGGTACTAAACCGAAGCAGTTGCCTCAGGGCAATGATGATGAGAAGTACCGGGAAACATCGGCTAACCAGTGGTAACAAATAAACTAACCAGTCATTCTCGGATCCTGAAAGGCCATAAATTTGATTCTTTTGTGCATGAATAATCAGATTGTATAATGATTGATCTCTGTGTTACTGAGGCAAAACTTGTGTAGAAACAGTTCTTATGTCAGATCTTAGATTCTTTGGAGCTTTTTCTTTTCTCAGACAAGACCCCAACATGAAGGGGATTGTACAACGACATGTTCTGTTAAAAAGTAATGACAGATCATGAAAGCTGGATCGTTGTTGTTTGCTTTTTCTCCTTTACGTGTTGTGTCTTTAAGGATGATCACTATCATCATGAGACCAATTATTTTATTGGAATAATTTTCGTTAAGAAAAATGTGAGTTTGCTTGAGATGAAGAAGAGTAAAATGTTCTTTTTACATTATCATTAGTCTTTTAAGTGGCTTTCAACCCAAGCGACATTCCATTAGATTCTTGTCTCTCAGAATTCATTTTCTTAACGTCTAAAAGTTATTTAACTTGATCTATTTCTTTAGAGTTTTTATGAAAGTTAAAATAAAGATGAGTAACGTTTTACCATGTTGCTTTGGAGTTTCTTTAGTGACTGCTTGACGTTTTTAACATTAATTTTTATTTTATTACAAATTATATAATTATTATTACATCGATTCTATTATCATTCAACAATTATATTTATCTTACTGGATTGGATGTTCCTACAAATTATCTATTTACGTTGGTTTTGAGTAACTTTGTATCGAGAATTAAAAGACCACAAATCTTATTGAATGAAAACTGAAAAACTCATCATAATATGCAATCATGTCCACCATGTACATGTTTAGCCCCCCATCTTTACTGGACCATGGCCCTTTTATCATGGAGTAATTTTTAATTAAAATATTTTAACATTTAATTAAAACACAAAAAAAAAATCATTGATGAGTAAGAAGATATTATTATTAAATGATTATTTCCGCTCATATAAATCAAAGTTTCCCAAATAACATTCTCTCTATACTCTACACAGTCGCCCTTCCTGAATAATCGTGACCGTCCGATTTCAAATCAGCGTTGCCTGTTCATTTGACGGCAACTCTCTCCTTCTCTCTCTCTCTCAATGAAGAAAAGCATCTCTCTTTCTTCGAAATCAACACTTCACGAAGGTTGACCTGATTCGTTGGCGTTTCAATCCATCGGATTCGATCTTCCTCTCGATCGGAGATTAATAAAGTTTTCACCTTTTTGATGGATTTGGATAGCATGGACTGTGCTTCAACCATAGATGTCACAGATGACGAAGAGATCCACCAAGATCGCCATTCCTACGCATCCGTTTCGAAGCATCACAGTAATAACAGTAACGCGAATGCTGCTCCTGGTCTGCTTCCGACCACCACCAGTGTTCACGAGCTTCTCGAATGTCCTGTCTGCACCAATTCTATGTACCCTCCTATTCATCAGGTCTCTTTCAATCTCTTTGTTGCCTGGATCTTTGCTTTGTTGATTGGTTTTAGGGTTTTTTTGTGTGTGTGCTCTCTTGAGAAACATTGCCAAAGCTATAAGCCTTTTTTTACTGTCTCTTTAAAGAGTTTTCGGACAAAACACATTATACAGGTCTGTTTCAATCTCTTGTTGTCTGAATTTGCCATGATTTTTCCAGTTCCAGGATCTTCGCTTTGTTGATTGGTTTTAGGGTTTTTTATGTGCTCTCTTGAGAAACATTGCCAAAGGTGTAAGCTTTTTGATTGTCTTTTTAGAGAGTTTTCGGACAAAACACTTACACTGGTCTGGTACTCTGTTTTAATCTCTTGTTGTCTGAATTTGCCGCTGCTTTTCAGTTCCCGGATCTTTGATATTTTGATTGGTTTTAGGGTTTTTTATGTGCTCTCTTGAGAAACATTGCCAAAGCTAAAAGCTTTTTGACTGTCTCTGTAGAGAATTTTCGGACAAAACACTTCAATCTCTTGTTGTCTGAATTTGCCTAACTTTTCAGTTCCCGGGTCTTTCCTTTCTTGATTGGTTTCAGGGCTTTGCCAAAGCTATAAGCTTTTTGATTGTCTCTTTGCTTACACAATGATTTTGATTCTCCTGCAGTGTCACAACGGACATACTCTATGTTCAACTTGTAAGAACAGGGTTCACAATCGATGCCCTACTTGTAGACAAGAGCTCGGTGATATCCGTTGCTTGGCACTCGAAAAAGTAGCCGAGTCCCTTGAGCTACCGTGCAAATACATGTCGCTTGGCTGTCCTGAGATATTCCCTTATTACAGTAAGCTCAAACACGAGACTGTTTGTAACTTCAGGCCTTATAACTGCCCCTACGCTGGTTCCGAGTGTTCTGTCATGGGTGATATCCCTTTCTTAGTTGCTCATCTGAGGGATGATCACAAGGTGGATATGCATTCTGGGTGTACTTTCAACCACCGTTATGTCAAGTCTAATCCTCGCGAAGTCGAAAACGCCACGTGGATGTTAACCGTAAGACTACATATGATTCAATCATCTATAACCGTCCCATAGGCTTATCAAAGTTTCTGTCTTTTTGGTTTTTGTTTCAGGTCTTTCACTGTTTTGGTCAATACTTCTGTCTCCACTTTGAGGCATTCCAGCTCGGTATGGCTCCAGTCTACATGGCGTTTCTGCGTTTCATGGGGGACGAGACAGAAGCTCGGAACTATAATTACAGTTTGGAAGTGGGAGGTTATGGTCGGAAGCTGATTTGGGAAGGAACGCCGAGAAGCGTAAGAGACAGTCACAGGAAAGTTAGAGACAGTCATGATGGGCTAATCATACAGAGGAACATGGCTCTATTCTTCTCAGGTGGAGACAGGAAAGAGCTGAAACTGCGAGTCACTGGAAGAATCTGGAAAGAGCAGCAGCAAAGTGGTGAAGGTGGAGGAGGAGCTTGTATCCCAAACTTGTCTTAATAATTGATTTTTGAAACTCTTACTTGGTGGCTCTGTCTCTGTAACCATGGTTCTTGGAAGTGTTGTAATTAGGGGCTTTGTCTGTGATCTATGATGTAAACTTGGGTTGTGGCTTCTTTGTTTTCTCTGGCTTGTTCTCATGTCATGAAGAGTTTAAATGGTTCAATACAACTCAGTCTGGTATATCTGTAAAATGTAAATGTTGAAGTTCTTCCCACAAGTTGGTGTAATATCATATTTTAAGAAGTTTAATGATTATACTCGCATGTGATTTTCAGGTTCAGCTTCATAGTTTGTTCTATGAAAGTTGTTTGGATTTGGCTAATAATACTTAATAATACTTCGAGTTCAGATGAATTTTATAATTCGGTTTAATTTAAAATCATAATTCATCATGTATTTTTAACAGTTTATTTGAAATATTCATTTAGATTTCAAATGTTAATTTTGTAGATTAATTTAGATAGTTATACCTTTTCTAACTTTTTCAAAATCTTGAAAATATCTGTTTGGGTTTGAGTTGGATTGGGATAACTAAATATTCAAAATCTATGATACTATCTTACACAATTCACTAGAGTATTTTTTTAATTTGGACAAGATTCAGATTTTCCGATTCGGGTTTGGTTCGGATCTGGTTCGGTTCTAGGATTCGGTTTATCCACACTTCGAAGGCAGCAGATTTTTTGTGTAAAACGACACCATTTCGTCCGTTGTTCTCTGCTAAACCCAGCTTTGGGGTTTTGACATCTTCTTCATCATTTCAAAAGGGATTATCCCTTTCCCCATCAATGGAGGTTCTTCTAAACTCCCCTCTCCCAAATGGCTTCTTCAATTTCTCCTCTTTATCCTCCAATTCCAACAAGAGACTCGTTACCAAGAGAACCCAACATCGATTCAACTTACCCATCTCCAAATTCCACTACCACCGCGCTTCGATCCTCCGAGTCTCAGCTCGTTTCGGAGAGCCCTCAAGGCGACGCAACTCACTGAGGAAGAAGATCATCGGCGATGAGAATTTCCGTGTTCCTTCTGACCCAGGTACGAAAACTCGAAACCAAAACTCCAACTTTGATCCTAGTGATGATGTGCTCGTTGAGTTAAGTGGGAAAGATAAGATTTTGCCGGATTCGAATCTGCTTAATGAGCTTGAAGATTGGGTTACTCGGTATAAGAAGGAAGCAGAGTATTGGGGGATTGGTTCGAATCCCATTTTCACAGTCTATCAGGATTCGAATGGGAACGTGGAGAGAGTGGAGGTTGATGAGGACGAGGTCTTGAGGAGAAGATCGTCTCTTGAGGATGTTGAATCAGTGAGGGATAAGGTTATGTATGCTAAGGAATTAGCTGAACAGATGGAGAATGGGGAGAGTGTTATACATAAGGATAGTTCTTTGGTTAAGTTTGTTTCCTCTTCTTCTGAAAAGGAAGAGGTTGAGTTCGTTAGCTCGATTCAGAACGCTATTCTTCGTCTTGACTTAGGTCCGAAGTTGCCGGCGATTGGGAGAGCTGTTTTGTGTGGTTATATAGGACTCTGGTTGCTGAAGACGGTGTTTGTGTATAGGAAGAGTAATGAGGTTGATGAGTGCAGTGAGTTGGAGAAGGAGATGATGAGGAGAAAGATGAAAGCTTGGAAGGAGAAGGAAGTTATTGAGAGAGGTACTGTGGAAGTTTTGCAGGAGAAGCCATTGGTGTCGTTTGAGAAGCCTAGGTTTGATCGTGAAGAGCTTATGAGTAGTATATCTAAAGTAAAGGGTTCAGAGAAGAAACTGGAAGTTTTGAATTCTTCTCAAGTTGAGAGCGGTGAATCTATGGAGTTTGAGGATAAGATCCATGAAATCAAAGCAATGGCTAGACGAGCAAGGGAGATAGAAGCTGGCATTGAACTTAATGAAAAGGAGAAGCGCGATGTGAACAAAGAAACGGGGGAGGATGATGAAGTTATAAGCATGCGTGAAGTTGATGATGATGATGATGATGATAAAGATGAAAGCTTGGGGATCTGGACTGAAAGTGATCAAGAAAACACTGAACTTTCAGGTTTGGCTATTCCAGTGGTGAATGGGGCCATTGTAGATTCTGGTTTTCCAAATCATGAAATGGCAACATCTGACGCAGAAAAGGTGAGTAATGAGGTACCACTAACTCCTACAGAGGGAATAATCCATCAATCTTCTGATGTTTCTAAGGATAAGTTGAGTATGATGAATAATAGCACTGGTCGTAAGTCACGGGTCATACGGTCTGTGAAAGAGGCTAAAGAGTTCCTTTCAACAAGAAGTGGTGAGGAGGAGTTTACTCAGAAGATGGCTCAAGACAGTGATAAAATCTCCCCAAAGCAGAGTGATGAAAAGCGTAAACCAGCTAGAAGACGCAAATTGGTTGACAAAAATGCAGGCAATGGAACCTTGCATTCTGCTCTTGAGTCTACGTCTTCTGAACCGTTAGGGAAGGATGATTACAAGAAAGTTTCAGAACCTGAGGATACAGTAGATGCACCGGGCAAACAAGGAAGTTTTGCAAACAAAATAGGAGAGCGTGAAACAAGCTCTTCTGGTGGTACTGAACATATAGAGAAGGAACAACCCTCACTGAAGGAGAACTGGATGGAGAAAAACTACCATGAACTCGAACCTATTGCTGAGAAAATGAGAGCTGGATTTAGGGATAACTATATGGCTGCAAGAGAGAAAGAAACTCAGGAGCCAGGTACGATTGCTGAAATTGCAGAAATTTACCGCAATGAGGATAACGATGAGCTTGAGTGGATGAAGGACGAAAAGCTAAGAGACATTGTCTTCCATGTTCGAGATAATGAGCTGGCTGGTAGAGATCCATTTCACCTGATTGGTGCCGAAGACAAAGCTATGTTTTTGCAAGGCTTGGAGAAGAAAGTTGAAAAAGAAAACGAGAAACTGTCTCATCTGCATCAGTGGATTCATTCAAACGTTGAGAATCTCGACTATGGAGTAGGTAATGACTTTATCTTCTCAACCACTTACATATATATAAGTTTATCAATATCTCACTTGTATCCTTTCCTGTTATCATTCAGATGGCATCAGTGTGTATGATCCACCAGAGAAAGTCATACCGAGATGGAAAGGGCCTCCTCCTACGCTTGAGAAGAACCCTGAGTTTCTCAAAAACTATAATGAACAGCGAGAGGCATTGTTTTCTGGAAAGGCTGCGTCTGTGTCTCCTCCTGTGAAAAAAGAAGAACAGAGCTCTCTGCATACTTCCTCCGAGAACACTCTCACTTCTTCATCTGAAGTTACCTCAAGCCAGCCAAAGATTGTTGTAGAAGGAAGTGACGGATCTATTAGACCTGGGAAAAAGTCAGGAAAGGAGTTTTGGCAGCACACGAAGAAATGGTCACCCGGGTTCTTGGAGCTGTACAACGCAGAGACTGATCCAGAAGTGAAAGCTGTTATGAGAGACATGGGCAAAGACTTGGACCGATGGATCACAGAAGACGAAATCAAAGACGTTGCTGATATAATGGAGAAGCTGCCAGAGAGGAACAAGAAGTTCATGGAAAAGAAACTCAACAAGGTCAAGAGAGAGATGGAGTTGTTTGGTCCTCAAGCTGTTTTGAGCAAATACCGTGAGTATGGAGAAGATAAGGAAGAAGATTATCTATGGTGGTTGGATCTTCCGCATGTTCTGGTATGTTTTTTTCTTGCTAAACATTTGAAGAAACTCAGTCCTTTAAAAACCTAACTTTTTTTTTCTTTTTGTGTGCTTCAGTGTCTTGAATTGTACACGGTTGATGAGAAAGGAGAGCAACAAGTAGGGTTCTACACATTGGAAATGGCAAAAGATCTCGAGTTAGAACCCAAACCGCATCATGTGATTGCTTTCGAGAACGCTGCAGACTGTAAAAACCTCTGTTACATTATTCAAGCTCATTTGGATATGCTTAGAACTGGAAACGTTTTCATTGTACCGCGCCCACCAAAGGTAAAGAAGAAAAACTTTAAGTAGTCCTATTCTCTTGTCAGTTCTAACGTTGTTCTCTTTAACATATACAAACAGGATACATTTCGAGAAGCCAAGGCGAATGGGTTTGGTGTAACGGTTATAAGGAAAGGAGAACTGAAGTTGAATATAGATGAGCCATTAGAGGAAGTAGAGGAACAGATATGTGAGATAGGAAGCAAGATGTACCATGATAAGATCATGGGAGATCGATCTGTGGATATAAGCTCGTTGATGAAAGGGGTCTTTAACCTCAAGACCAAACCTAGTGGCCGAAGAAGAGAACGTGTGAAACAGGCTCTGAAAGATTCTAACAAGAAAAGTAGCTGAGTTGCCCAGCCAAAGGGCCCTGCAACTCCTCATTTTCTAGGTTGTCTATGTTTTGTAGAAAGCATATCATAACAATGGAAGAAAGGAACTGTTTGAAACGATGTAATGAAAGGAAGCTCTCTCATTGTATTTTCTAGAGATTACAAAAACTCAATAAAATAAAGAAGCAACAGTTTTCTCTATTGTTGATTACAACATATGATACAACCTCAGATCTTAGCCAAATCGATACTAAGCCGTACTCGAAGCACAGAGTTTTTCAGCTAATGCAGAACTTACACCAATAGGCAAAAACAATCAGAAAACTTATCAGTTAAAAGAAATCTTAGGCTGAGACTAGATGGCCTTGGCAACAATAGCAAGCAATCACAATACCAACTAATGCTCCTGCAAGAACCTGCGAAGGAGTGTGACCTAGCAATTCCTTTAGCTTTCTTTGACTGATGGGGTGTCCTTCAAACAAGTCCCTTATGATCAAGTTCAGAACCTGTGACATGATCAACAAAGACAACACAGTCATAAACAAGACTGACACTTGGTACAATTATATGGGAATGCTCTCAAGATCACAACACATGATTCTAAAACCAAGAACAACTATCACCAACATGTGCCTAATGTCCACAATTTCTAGAAACAATTTATTGTGCTCAAGCTCAACAATGCAGAACCCTTCTGTTCTGGAATCTGAAACCAAGAACACAAAAGGTCACTCACCAACCAAGAACACACATCAACCTTAGCCTAAATGACCACAGTTCCATATCTAGCAATAAACTTTTATTGTGAACAACAATGCAATAACCTCAAGTAACCCAACTTTTACATGAGGCATTCAAAAACACTTCAAGAACCTTAATACACTATATCAGAAAGTCAACATCCAACCATAAAGTAAAGAGCGTTGAGTTGAATCCATCAATAGACAAATCATTAACCAGACCAAAGTCAATCAAAACATCTCCAAATAAGCAGATAAGGTTTCATTACCTCAGCTTGCATACCAGCATGGCGCCTAACACCAATAGCATCATACATCACAATCAAACTAAACCCCAAACAAACAGGAAACAACGAGTCCGCAACCCCATGACAAAGCGCAACAGACGTCGTCAAAGCCATACACAACGCCGAATGCGAAGAAGGCATCCCACCAGAAGCAAACAACAAACTCAAATCCCACTTCCTCTCAATAAAGAAATTGATAACCATCTTACTCGTCTGCGCGAAGAACCACGCGAACACCGCCGAGACAAACGTCGGATTCGCAGAGAGCGTCGCCACGAAAGGACTAATCTTTACCTTAGCGGAAGCCGTGACGCTCAAAAGGGCGATCCCCAACCCACCGCTCCGCTTCAAATCTTCTCCGGCGAAGAAGTGCTCCGAAAACGCCGCCGTATCGTCCCTGTAAGCTCGAAAACGCGCCGTCCATTGCCGGGACTGGGACGAGACCAGGCCTTTCAACGTTCGGATGATTGCGCGTAAAGGGTTGAGCTTTGCATTGGCGCTATCAGGTTGAGGGTTCGAGGATGGTTTGCAGCATAAGGAGATGGTGTTGTTGTTGGGGATAGAAGGAGGGAGCTTAACGAAGGAGAGAGGAGAAGAAGGGTAAAGAGATAAGCTTTTCGAGAAACAAGAGAAGGAAGGGTTTGATGATGTGAGCGACTCCATGAGAGAAGATTTTTAAGCTTACTCTCTCTCTGGCGACATTCGGAGAGGAGGAGAGATAGAGATTTAGTTGAGAGTCTGGAGCCTTGGCGAAGAAAGATTGGGAGATTCTTCTTCGACTTGTAAATTACCAACAAACTAGGTGATAACCCGCACCTTGCGCGGAATAAAATTATTAATTTTAATATTTATAAGATAAGAAGATATTAAATCTGTTTAGTGTGGACATCGATTTGGTTTTAGGTTGGATTTTTTTAGATTTAACTCTTTTAAAATATAACAACTATTCGGAAGCTGTATATATTTTGGTTTGTTCGATTAAACTGATTTTCATTTTTCTTTCTTTCGGTGATAGATTGCAGTTGGAATATATATCGATTATTGCAAACTTTATGTAAAAAACTTGATATCTTACCTGATACAATCAGTTAGATTTAATGCGATCATCTTCATTTTTAAAATAAATATATAATAAATATCTTAAGCAATTAGTAATTGAAAGATACATCATTTTTCTATAGAATTCGGTGTAGATAATCCTCCATCGAAAAATTCATAGGCTTCAGTATATGAGTGTTTCAAACTTATTATATTATCAATAGCTAATAAATAAGGGCGACATACTATAAGTTATAAAAAATAGAAAATTCAAATTTTTTATTAAGTGATCAGAAAAATTCACCAGCATCATCGTAAATATTGTCAAAAACTTAAAATAAGTTTGATTATTATTTAAGTCAACCTCGGAGTGGTATTGCCAGCTTTTGTATCTTTTAATGTGACAATGTTGACATTAACAACCATAATAAACGTTAGCATGTTCTTACTTCTTAAAGCTTATCCAAAAACCTTTTTTCTCATTATGTTAAAAGAACTTATCGGGTCAATGGGTCACTGGGTCGACCGCGGGTGAATCTTGGGTTAATAAATAAATTAATTTTATTATATAATAATATATTAGCTATGAAAATAAAAATATAGAAACTAAAGTTTAATATTTTCTAAATATTTTTTAAAACATAAAATAATAGTTTGGATATGTATATATTTTATGTTTAAAAGGTATTTAGAAAATACTTAACTTAAGTTTTTCTATTTTTATTTTCATTTTACATACAAAATATCAAAAAATAGTTTAGACTATTTAAAATTTTCTGTAACAAAGTAAAAGTTATGACATCTAAAAAAATTTAAGATATAAAATTCATAATATTTATATTTCTAATTTGAATAATAAATTAAACTTCAAATTCAAAATAAACTCAAAGTGAAAGATCATTGTAATAAATTGTCAGTAACAGAAATAAACTAACATCAAATCACATCAACTAATTTTGGTTCTCTCTACTATCGTTCACTTCATTTTTTTCAGGTGACATAATGAAATCTTCATCAAAATCTAAAAATCACAAATATAAAACTGAAAAGGGAAAACCTAACTTCTTTTTTTTGTCAGCACCTAACTTCTTAATTGGAAACTTAGAATATAAACATTATCTAAAAACTTAAAAAAAAGGTAAAAGTTATTTATTGGTTCAACCGGCGGTTCAACCACTATCAGGTTCCGAGTTTTAGTGAGTTTCTGCGGGTTTTTGTGGGTTTCTAAATATTGAGTTTTTCACAAAATCTAAACCAGATTTTTTTCTGGGTCACCGAATTTACTGGTTCAATCGCGGATCCGGGTCGGGTTTCAAAACACTGGTTAAAAGTGTTATTTTAGACTTCTTTGTTTTGTTTCAAAAAAGAATCGGTTACGTACGTTTCAAACTTTCAATGTATTATCACACTCAATTCCAATATATCGAATTAGCTGTAACATGAATATATTTGCGAGTATGAAACAATTTATCTTCAAAATATGTAAAATATCACTCTTTCAAAACATAGCTACGGGCTAACAAACTCTCACATTTAATCTGATATTTACATTTCAATCAAACTCAAGGTTCTTGAAATATCAGAAAGCTTGTGTATATATGTTATTAGATTATTCTTTCGTAACTTACACATAAACACTTTAAATTATTATATATTCAAATAATTTTACAGAACTAAACCAAAATTGAAAGAAACACTAAACATAAGCCAAAAAAAGCAGTAAGTCGAAAACAAATTAAACCTAAATCAAAATCCAAATTTCATCGTCATCATCACTCGCACCACCATTAAGCTTTGTCTTCACTCTCCGGTGAGCAGATGCGTAAGCACCACCACCGTACCACCACCACAACGCAACCCTTTCCGTACCCTAAAAAATATAAAACCATAGAGAGAGAGAGAGAGATTGACAGGCGAGTTCATGGGAAAGAGAGTCTGAGAAGAAATTGATGACCGTAGACGTCGTTGTCTCTGCCACGCCACCTTCGTCGAGCTTCCGCTTCACCCTCTCTGTTTCCATTGAAGTCAAAGAACGAAAAAGAGTCTTTATAATTAATGTATCTTATGTGTTGCATTTTTGCAACTTCTCTAAAAAGTTAACAAAGACGCAGTTTTTGGTGTTGCATTACTTTTATCTCGTGTGTTTTAGAATTGAAGCATATAAAGAAACAAATTGTGAGAAGGGCTATCTAATCGACACATGGCAAATGTAATGTGAACGCATTAAATGCAATGCATCCCTTTTAATATATAAGGGATTATTATTAATTAAGCTAATTAAAACTCGATTTTGGGGGTAAATTAACAAATTAGATATTTAACACTAGTATTTTGGTCTCCCCCTCATTGCCAGTTAAAACAATAAAATTATGAAAAAAATCCATAAAAATATTACAACTAAAGTTTGTTAATTTTTTTTAATACCTAAATTTTTTTTTCTATTTTTATACTTTAACTAATTATTTAATTCATTTTAATAATTTTATAATATATATATTTTTAATATTTTAAATTGTGTTTGTTTTGATAAAAAGACATTTCTATGTTTTCAAACAGAATTTTAAAAAATTCCAAACTTTAAAACAAGTATATAAAATTTACGCTTTTATTTTAAGCTATAAGAATGAAAATACAGCTTGATTTTTTTCACAGGTTGATCCCTATATCCAAGGTTTTCTTTTGTGCTAAAATTTCCCCAATTCCTATATCCAAGGTTGGTGATTTTTTACTATCTTAATCTTTTTTGGTGTTGTATATGTATATCAATATTAGGATTACCCATAGATAAAAAGACTAGGATAGCACCAAACCAAGTTTTTATTCCCAAAGTAGCACTCAAGGCTCAAAGTCACAAAAATAAGTTTCATTAAAGAGGTAAATATACATTTATACCAATTGGGTTAATTAATCCAAACCTTAGGGTTTAGAGTTAAGAGGTGGGGTTTTGGAATTAGGGTTTAAAATTTTATAAAAAATAAATACTAAAATAAAAAATAAAAATTTTAAAAACAGTTTCAAAAAGTATTTTTAAATTATAAAAAAAAAATTTGAAAAAAAAATAAAAAAATTCGAAAAAAAAATTCAAAAAAAAATTCAAAAAAAAATTATAAAAATTTCGAATCTAAAAACACATAATCTGAAACTATAAAAAAAAATTATTTTTTTTCATTTTTTTATTTTTATTATTTTTATTTTTGTTTGTTTATTTAATTTTAAACCAAAGGTATTAGGGATATTTTATCCTTTAATGAATGTCATTTTTGTGACTTTCTCCTTCTAGTGCTATTTTTGAGACATAAACTTCAAAAGGTGCTATTATTGATAATTGCCCTTATCAATAATTTTAGATCTTTTAACTCAAGATAAACCAGCTTAATTGTTAAAAACAGTTGTCCAACGTTGATATTTATAAATTCTTATATATACATGATTAAGGTTAACTTAAGAATCATTGTGATAGACATGTGTTTATCAATTGTCGTTACCCGTATTCGAAGATGTCTTTCACACATCAGAGTGTGGAATGGATTAAAACTCGACTTTTTGGTAATTAACAAATTATATTAACACAGAAATCGTGTGGTGGAGAGGAAATGTTTTCGTATAATTCCATAAACGGAAATACTACTCGAGTATCGTGACTCGAACACAAAGGAATATACCCAAAACGTGTAGGTCTAGTTTTGTCTTTACGCTTTACGGTCCGAAAGAGAGTTAGTTAAATCACTAATCAAATCCCCCACTATAAATGAATCATTTTCTCAGGCTTCGTACTTATTATGGGCCTAATGTTCCATACTGGGCCTTCTAAATTTTGTGAGTACGTTTGACTTTTTCAAAAAGGATATTTTGGGTATTTCAGGTCTTATGATTGGACTGGTTATATAAATATTCCACAGAAAAATTCAACGGTCTGCCAATTCGCGGTTATTACGTTTGCGTTCTCTCCTCCTTTCTCGTTACGGACTCGTCGGAGACCGAATCGCGCCGGACGGTTTGAGTGATCGGAGCTGATCGCCGTTGTTCAGATGGAGAGTTTGATTTCGCTTGTGAATAAGATACAGAGAGCTTGTACGGCTCTGGGAGATCACGGCGAGGGAAGCTCCCTCCCGACTCTCTGGGACTCCTTGCCTGCCATTGCCGTCGTCGGTGGTCAGGTTTGCCTTCTTATTCCTGATTTTGAATCGGTGATCCTTAGATCTTAGGCATTGCCTTCAATGCGGAGAAATAATCTGATCTGGTTGATTTAGATCGCAGATTCATGATTGCTTATGATCTGTTTGATTTTCGATCTCAGTTTGTGAATATTAATCAAATCTGATCGTGCATTCTATAAGGGGATCGATTCAAATGAATTTTGATGAATTTTTTGTAATAATCTATAGAGTTCTGGAAAGTCTTCAGTGCTAGAGAGCGTTGTGGGGAAAGATTTTTTGCCTCGTGGAGCAGGTAAGGCTGATTCAAACGTTATAGATGATATTAACTCAATCTTGATTTAGCATTAACTTAGAACAACAATGTCTTGTATGTAGGGATTGTTACACGTAGACCTCTTGTCCTGCAGCTTCACAGAATTGATGAAGGCAAAGAGTATGCTGAGTTTATGCATCTTCCCAAGAAAAAGTTCACTGATTTTGGTATATTCTTCTTGTCACTATTGTGGCGTACAGATTCTTCTCATCTGGTTTTATTATGTTGGAGATGTTCATTTCTTCTTTATTGGTATGCAGCTGCTGTGAGGAAAGAGATCTCAGATGAGACTGATCGTGAAACTGGTCCCAGCAGCAAAGTTATATCTACGGTCCCAATTCATCTCAGCATCTTCTCCCCTAATGGTAATAGAAGCATTATACTTTCAAATTTGCATAAGGAATAATAGATAAAAACATGTTCATGTTCTCTTTCATCTTTGCCACTTCCCCTCTAAGATTTTTACTTGTTTAAAATGTACGCAGTTGTGAATTTGACACTGGTTGATCTTCCTGGTCTTACAAAGGTAGCTGTTGGTAAGTGAGACAATATTTGTTTATTCATGATAGTGGATCCATCCCCCCAATACCAAGTCTCTTTATTGACAAACATCAATGATATTGTAGATGGTCAGCCTGAAAGCATTGTTCAAGACATCGAGAACATGGTCAGATCATTTATTGAAAAGGTAACTCTGATTTGAAACATCAGTGATGCTTATATCATCTAAGGAATCTATGCGTTTGCGGAAAAGTAACAAAGGTTAACCATTTCTTTTTTGACAGCCCAACTGCATCATACTAGCTATTTCCCCTGCAAATCAAGATCTTGCTACGTCTGATGCCATTAAGATCTCTCGTGAAGTTGATCCAAAAGGTGCCAGATTCTTCTTTCTCTAAATGTTTTATACAACTGCTTTCTGAATACACTCTGAGCTTTCTTTTGTAAGATTTAAAATCACTGCGCATGGTATATATAGTTTTAGTTCACTTGAACATGGTATATATGGCTGAGTTGACTAGCCATTGGCCAGGGGTTCTCTAAGATGAGAATAATGTTATTATCTATAATAAATAAATGCAACGCTCCATGCAATTATTATGTTTCGATAGTAGTTTGAACGGGCTGATTCACGTTGTTTAATGTTTCGTTCGTTGCTGCTATCAGGAGACAGAACTTTTGGAGTTTTAACAAAAATTGATCTCATGGACCAGGGCACTAATGCAGTTGACGTAAGTTTTTTTTTTTTTTTTTTTTGTGCAAAGACGTAAGTTTACTTTCAGATGATAGTAATACATATCATGAGTCAAGACTATCTTCTAAACTGTGAATAACTCATCTCTAATTGCATTACGAATTATTTTGGAAGATAAATATGAGATTGTCACTAATAATTAGAAGCGAGTGAAAGGTTAACAATCCCTAAGTCTTCTAAATGTTTGGAGATTTCAGATACTTGAAGGAAGGGGATACAAACTAAGGTATCCTTGGGTTGGCGTTGTGAACCGGTCTCAAGCTGACATCAATAAAAGTGTTGATATGATTGCTGCTCGTCGGCGTGAACGTGATTATTTCAAGAGCACCCCAGAGTACAGTCATTTAACTGAAAGAATGGGTTCAGAGTATCTAGGAAAGATGCTCTCCAAGGTATAATAATACCAATTCTTCTTTGAAACAAGCTATTGATAAATGCCTTTGTAGCTTCTCTAAAACAAGCTATAACTTTTTCAGCATTTGGAAGTTGTTATCAAGTCTAGAATTCCGGGACTTCAGGCTCTTATCACAAAGACTATCTCCGAGCTAGAGACAGAGCTGAGCCGTCTAGGCAAACCTGTAGCAGCTGATGCTGGTGTAAGAAATTTACATCTTTCGTTCTTTGGTTCTCTTATTTTTATACTCACTCTCTTGAGTGCAGGGCAAACTGTATATGATCATGGAGATTTGTCGTGCTTTTGATCAAACGTTCAAAGAACATCTTGACGGCACGTGAGTGATCTCATCGTATATTTGGATTGTTGTTATTGCAGTTTCATGGCTTTATGATTATTACTCTACTAACAACCTCACAGACGATCAGGTGGTGAAAAGGTAAACTCTGTGTTCGACAATCAATTCCCAGCTGCCATTAAAAGACTGCAGTTCGACAAGCATCTCTCCATGGACAATGTAAGGAAACTGATCACTGAAGCAGATGGATATCAACCGCATCTCATAGCTCCTGAACAAGGTTACCGTCGTCTCATAGAATCATGCTTAGTCTCCATTAGAGGCCCAGCTGAAGCAGCTGTTGACGCGGTTCATTCCATTCTCAAGGATCTTATCCACAAATCCATCGGCGAAACATCTGTAAGAAAAAATCTCAACTCAACAATCACAAACGCACAACAACGACACTACTGATTCATAAATCTCTTTATAACAGGAACTGAAGCAATATCCAACACTGAGAGTGGAAGTATCAGGCGCAGCGGTGGATTCACTTGATCGAATGAGAGACGAGAGCAGGAAAGCAACTCTGCTTCTAGTGGACATGGAGTCTGGTTACTTAACAGTCGAGTTCTTCAGGAAACTCCCACAAGATTCTGAGAAAGGAGGGAATCCAACACATTCGATATTCGACAGGTACAACGATGCTTATCTCAGAAGAATCGGTTCCAATGTTCTGTCTTACGTGAACATGGTCTGCGCTGGATTGAGAAACTCGATCCCAAAATCCATCGTTTATTGTCAAGTCCGTGAAGCGAAACGAAGCCTTCTTGATATCTTCTTCACGGAACTTGGCCAGAAAGAGGTAATAGATAAACCATATTGAAACAAACTTAACTAAGTAACTATGCATGTGTAAGAATCTGAACTGGTGTTGGTGTTTAAACAGATGAGTAAGCTGTCGAAGTTGTTGGATGAGGATCCTGCGGTTCAGCAGAGAAGGACTTCGATTGCAAAGAGGCTTGAACTTTATCGAAGTGCTCAGACAGATATTGAAGCAGTTGCTTGGTCTAAGTAGAGAGAGTGTTTCTTTATATGACACGTTCTTTTCTCTCCCTTTTCTCATTGTTTTCTTTTATTCGTTGTTCGAGTTAACATTGTTTTTGAATAAGTTTTGTAAGACAATAGACAAGTTTCTTTTTGGAGCATGAAGATGGTTTATCAGATTAATAAAAATTAGGATTCACGGACAAAAATGTAGATATTATCCTCTCTGTCTCAGTCCATATGCAGAAGAAGTAAAAGAGAGAAAAGAAGGAAAGAAACGAAGCAGACCTGGCTATAAAATGATGAAATTTCATAAAAATGGAGATGCGGGGAATCGAACCCCGTGCCTCTCGCATGCGAAGCGAGCGCTCTACCATATGAGCTACATCCCCTTGATGAATGATCTTGTGCGTACAACTCCTAATCTTATTATATTACATATGAAGAATTTCTAAACATATAACATTTACATTTCTAACAACATATATTTGTGGAATGTAAACGCAAACATGAGATGCAAACGAAAGGTTTAATTTCCGTGTCTATGATTAACAAATGAAACCAATTGACACTAAGTGGATTCATCCTAATCTTTAATATATTATTAAAAAAATAATAATTTTTTTTATGCGAAATATTTTTATCTTTAATATCTCTCCTCAAAATGACAATTCTTATCGGCTAGAAAGTTTGAAACTTTAAAACATTTATACTCGGTCGAAAGAGTTTAGAACGACAGTTATAATAGGTCGAAAGGATCAAATATGACAGTTATGTCCGATGAAAAAGGTCATATAATTAGGAGTTAGGTGTTCATGATATGAGTTCTAATACCATGTTAAATGTAGTGCCGAACATACTCTATCCAACTAACCGAAATCGATCAGGTCCATCGATCCCCAAATGGTATGGCGGTTTTACTAGGATATTGTCGAGATTAATGGTTATAAGAACCATCATCTCGAGAGATGGTGTGAGAATATAAACTCCTACATCAAAGTTTCATTAGAACATAAATAATATATAAAAGATTTAGATCAATTCCCTTATTATCAATCAGTTCCAGCTCATGATAAGCTCGAATTTAACATGAAGCTTTACTAAAATGCTAAAAAGATTATTGGTGTTCATCTGGAAAAGTGCAAAAGATACATGAACATCAACACACTTGCAAATCTTTTTAATAGAACTTCTAACAAAAGCAAATCTTGTAACAAAAAAAAGAGAGCACATAAACGCAAACAATCAATAGTTAATTACGTCTGTGTGATTGGTTATAATCATTGAGGCGGCGAAGGTTTAAACCAAAATAATGAAAGTTTTAAGAAACTAAACAAAAAATGTTCGTTGCTTATTGTAGAGTTAACTTTGTTTCTAAGCTCTGTTCCAATATTTACCTCAGGCCCACCAGCTAAGAAAAGGATCGTGGCACCATCCTGACCAAATGAGTGATGATTCAGATTTAAAACTATGGCTGCTCCACTTCCCCCCACTCTGGTCCAGTTACGACCCCACTCTCTCTCTCCCATCGCATCTTTGGCATATCTTTGTCGGTTCACGTGTCTATTTAGTGACCAAGGGGACATAAACTGTCCGATACTTAACCACTGAAACATCAACTCCATCATCTCTTTCAAACTCCAATCCAGGATGAGATTTTAAAACACAATTTGGTGATTATGATTGCTCGCCATCTTCAACTACTTTCACCACCAAACCCAATCACTCTTCTTCTCCTTCACCAAAAAACCTCCATTGTCCCCCCCCTCTCTCCAGCTTCGATCTTGGCCATGAGAACCCTTCTCGGATTCTACATCCTCTGTCTTTTACTCGGACAAGATCTTGCAGATGACGTCACCCAGAACCTCTGTTTCACAAACCGTTTATCCGACTTCCTCCCTCCACCGTACAGCAACATCTCCGACTCCATGCCATGTACACCTCTCTGGAACACATTCGTCTTAAGGGTAAACTCCAAAACCATTCCTTTACACATTCACCCCACAGAAAGTAACGATCTTTTTCTTCCACTTCCTCTGTTTTTTGCAGTACTCAGAAAACAGAGAAAATGTAATGACGATCATACTCTCGGCTCTATACACAACCGGGTGGGTCGGAGTCGGATTCTCCAGAGACGGAAGAATGGTGGGATCAAGCGCGATGGTGGGGTGGATTTCGAAGAAGGGTCATGCTAAAATCAAACAGTACTATCTCCAAGGAACAGAGAGAGACCAAGTTGTGCCTGATCAAGGAGAGTTACAGTTACAGAAAGTTCCTCCGGTGGTGGCTCTTCATGGAGCAATGATTTATTTGGCTTTTCAGGTGAAGTTTACCGTTAGAGTTCCTCGTAGAGCGGTGATTCTAGCGTTTAGCTCGGCTTATCCTTCGAAGCTTGGCCGTTTGAGTAAGCATGATGATAAAACTACTGTTATCGTTGACTTCTCAAAAGGTATTGATCCCAACATGACTATGGTCATACTTGTTTTAAACAGTTGCGTCTGCATTTACACATTAACATCCAAAATGTTGAGTTTACATTTCAAGGAAAATATTATGATTTTGTATTTCTATCAAGACAAAATGGTAACTGTATATTTTTCTCTAATTTAATCTTGTTTTGCGTGTGCATTTCTTATTCACAAAATAATGAAATATTTTGATAAGTAATAGATGTATTCTGTAATTTATAGTGATTTAAATTAAATAAAAATCCTCTATTTGATGCATTTAGATGTACTATCTGAGTTAAAAAAAAAATATTTCAAATAGTATATTTTGCAATATTTATTATGAGTTTAAAGTGTTTTGATGAAATTTCTTAGTTATCTTATTTTTCAAAAATTTAAAACCATATCCAGAATCATATAAAAATTTATTAAAAATCATTTTGGTAGATTGTACTATCAAAATGATGTTCTGATGAAAAGAAACAAAACTAAAATGGTGTAAAAACGAATATTTTACATGCAAACTTTGTATAACACTATAGTGTAATACTTCTTTTCATCTGCGTTCTTTCTTGGTCAATGCAGCAAATGGTGTAACATCATCCATACAAACCACAGCTTCCTCGGAGAAGACAAGACATGGAGTTATGGCAATACTGGGATGGGGTTGTTTACTTCCTCTAGGGGCAATCCTGGCGAGATATCTCAGGCATAGAGACCCTCTTTGGTATTATCTTCACATTTGTATTCAGTTCACTGGATTTATCTTCGGTCTAGCCGCTGTTATCCTTGGAATCCAGCTTTACAATAGGATCCAACCAGATATACCTGCACATCGAGGCATTGGGATCTTTCTTCTAAGCCTCAGCATTCTTCAGGTTTGAGAAACAAATATAGGTTATTGTAATTGAACATGCATGCTTATGATATGTTTTGTAGGTTTTGGCTTTCTTTGTGAGACCGCACAAGGAGACAAAGATGAGACGGTATTGGAATTGGCATCATCATTGGATTGGGAGGATCTCTTTGTTCTTTGGAGCAGTGAACATTGTTCTTGGGATACGAATGGCTAATAGTGAAGAAGATGGATGGAAAATTGGATATGGGTTTGTTTTGTCAGTGACATTACTTGCTTTTCTTGTTCTTGAAATACTCAGGATTCGTGGCTCTATTGGTTCACCTTCTTCTCACACGCCTCCTTTTGAGACACATTCAAGTTCTACTACTGTTTGATTAAAGATCCTCTGTTTTGGATTTTGTTGGCTAAAGTCATTATTGTCCTTAGATTTATAGTTATTGATTGAATCTTGTTTAGATTAGCATGGTGGAATTTATTCTTTCTGAAGGTTAGTCTTTTTTTTTTATATTCTTGACCTCTTTTTGCTGTCATTTTGAATTTTAAAGTGGAGTTTTCAAGGTTGCTTTTCAGTCACACACTTCATTTTAATTATTACTAGGACCGGCCCGCCACACGGGCGGGATATACTTTATTTGTGATTTCGGTTTTTATTCTTTTGTATGATTTTGTGGTTTGTGTTTTAGATTTGCATTTGCATTTGTAAGTGATGTGTATAATAATGATATTTTTCTATTATAAAATTTTAAGCGATGAGGGATATTACATTTATTTTAGTTAACGTTGGATGTTGTTTATTTTTCTAACTTGTTTATGTTTTTTTATTTATTTATTTTCAAATACATTTTCTGACATTGTACTACTTTATTATGTTTCTTTTTTGTTATGTTTTTTTATAATGAAGACACATTTTTATATCATCTTCACATATGTCTAACTAAATTCTTTTATTTTATTTTTTTTATTAGTGTTATTAGAGATTATAATTTTGTATTAGCATGACATGATGTTCATGATTGAAATGGTATTATACGTTTTCTTAAATGTTTGCTCAACTTTTCTTATATATAGTAAGTAGATTTCAGTTTTTGTTGTTGTGGTTACGTTTAATACTCAAAATATTGATTATTTTATATAGTTTTTCAACATTGTACGTGGGTTTTGTATTTTTTTTATTATTAGTAAAATATTTGTATATTTTAATAATATATAAATAGTTAATTTTTTATTAATTGGTTCAGTATTTTCACATTTATTAGAATAATTTACTTATAACTAATATTTAAAAGAAATAATTGGATAGACAACAAATCAAATTTAGAATCCATCTATTACTTTGTATGTTATAACTATATAAATTTTATGCATTTTACCGTTTTTAAAAAATATTTTATTCTGCTAATATGAAATCTAATTAAAGATTGAGAGTGCGTGTCGTATCCATGATGTTTACTCATGGTTGTAACCAAGAAAAACATTAAGCCCATAATTATTAGACAAATACACAACAAACGAAAGCCCAATATGATTTCCAATTAAATGAATCGCAGTATTTAACACAGCAGGACACGTGTCAGCCCCTCAGAAAGCGAGTTTCCAGCTGGATAGCTTAGGAGTGAGGCAAACAATTATATATATATATATAGATGAGAAATGAGTAAGTTATATATATATCAATGTAGGAAAATGGCAAGTTTATATTTAAAAACTCCATATACTCATTTACTTTTTTTTTTAATTTTATGTTATAGCCACTACTAAGATAGGATCCGCGTCTTGCGCGGGATTAAGTTATTATTTTTATTATATTTTGGAGAATGAAACAATAGTTTGGCTTCATTTGGATTAGGGGTGTTCAATCCGGATATCGGGTTGGTTTCGGTTCGGCTCGATTTTTTCGGTATTTCGGTTAGTAAAATATAATTACTATTCTAAATCTATATTTACTTTGACTTTAGTCTTTCACATACTTTTGAAAGATTTCAACTGGACGACTAAATTGATCAGCCAATCTTATTGATTTAAATCATTAGTATTTATATATATATATTATTTAGTTTGAATATTTATTAAATAAAAATTCATATGCGTTATATTTTATGATCATTTGTAACTTATTATAACAAAAAAAATAATCTATTGATCACAAAATTTTCAGAGTGAGAATCTTCAAATTTCTAATAATATATAGACGTTTTGAAAAATTCAAAATATAACATATAAGAAAAAATATAAATGATTTTATTATATATTTAATGTGATTTTTTTAATATCTTTCAATAATAAAAAAATTAAAAAAAAGAACTAAGATACCAAAATTGTTATCAAATATTTATTATTCATAATAATTAATTTTCATATATACGTTAATCATATTAGGTAATTTCATTAATTGTCATATATATATTAGTCATCTATGGTAATTCTGTAGGTTTTATTTAAGGAAAGAAAATAGCATATCATATCATTATATCATATAGTTTGACCAGCTTATGTATCTAACAACTAAGATACAAAAATTGTTATCAAATATTTATTATTCATAATAATTAATTTTCACATATACGTTAATCATATTAGGTAATTTCGTAGCTTTTATTTAAGGAAAGTACAAAACATTTTTTGGTACGTTATTTATCAATTCGATAGTTAGTTTAATAAAAAGTGTAATATAAGTTAAGATGGACCAACCTATTTTCTAAGAATAGTATATTTTATATAGTTATTTATTAAATAAGAATTTATAATCATACGGTTCTATGATCATTCATATCGTTTTATAACAAAATATTTAAATCATCGATAACAAAAATTTTAATCTGAAATCTTTAATAAGTTTATAATTTATAAATGTTCTTGAAAATTCATTGAAAGTTTTAATATTAAAATATTTATGTAATCTTATGGTATATAGTGTTTAATCTATATATATATATTTATTTTATTATTAAATGATATTTTTTACTCATAAGGTTTTAAAATCATGTGTATCTTCTTATAATAAAAATGTTAAACCATTGATCATTAATTTTTAACATAATAATTTTAATAGTTTTAGTCATTTATTGTCGTTTTTAAAAATCCAAAATATAACATATACGAAAAAATCTAAATTTTACCTTTATAGCTAATTTGATTGTTTAATTTATTTTAATAATATAAAATTAAACAAAAATGATGGAGGAGATATAAATTGTTATCAAATCTTTATTATTAAAATCATTAATTGTCATATATATATTAGTCATTTATGGTAATTTCGTAGGTTTTATTTAAGGAAAGAAAATAGCATATCATATCATTATATCATATAGTTTGACCAGCTTATGTATCTAACAACATATAAAAATCGAATGTGGACCTACTTATTTTTCAATTGAATGTAATTAACTACCTAATTGAGTGCCACCTATGCATTGTGGTCTCTTTTAATTAATACAAAATTGAGATTACATCTTTTCAAATGTTTCTCAATTAATATATAGGGGATATCCTCCGTCAGCCAAATTAAATTACTAGTAAAGTAGTAATCATAAGTTGGATATTGAATCAATTGGTATGTATTGAAAATGTCTATTTTTATATAAATTAATATTATTTAGATACTATTATTTTTTTATTTTTTATTTTTATGAAAAAAGTTGAAGTAAATTTACAAAATATCAAATTTATAATTTTTGTGATAATGATAAATACAAATATACAATTGGGAAGTTGACAAAAAAAAATACAACTGTGGTAATTGGAGTAGGCTCGATTTCTACTATTAAAAATAGGCTCAATATATCGGAAGCACATAAAGCCCAAGAAGCGTTATCACTATTTTGTTTTAACGTGCCACGTCGGATTTAGTAAAGAAAAATTTCGACTTGGCGCTTCTGTAGACCTGAAAATTTCGCACTCTTCCCTCGTCCCCCGTCCCTGGAGCCAAACACTGTTCCATTGGTCCGCCACGTCAGCATAATCCAGTTTCTCAATTTCGTTTAATTACTATTTATGCGAATTTTAATTGGCGAAACTCGTGATTAATTAGTAAAATAATAAGAAAAAATATAAATAAACCGACGGTATGTATGTCTCCTTCTCCAAAGCACACGCTCACCAAACAGATCCTTCTCCTCCGCGTGCTTTCTCTCGCCGTCGATCATAAAAGGAGTTTTCGAGGTTTAGGCTTTATCTCCTCCGTCAGCGAAACGATTAACTTTCTAGAGAATTTCGAAGGTTCTCACGAGGAAGATTTGGTTCGTTTCTCCGTCGTTTCGACTCTTACAATTTGGCGTTACTTTTTTAAAAATTTCACGAACGAGTTCAATCGTATTGAATCTGGGTTTGAAGAGAACGTTTCGCATTAGGTTTATCGAGCCCAATCGCGAGAGGAATTGATAAATTTCGAGGGTTTTTCTGGAGGTTTGAGACTCGAATCCGTCGTTTTGGTGAAATTAGGGTTTTGTAGGAATCGTAATCTGGGTTCCTCGTGTATGTTGACGAGGTGAGAATTGCTGAGGTGGGGGAGATGATTCTAAAACGGACTTTGACGTTCGAGGAGCAGAATCTGAAGCGGTGCAAAGTTGGTTCGGAGATTGAGTATGGGGGCAAAAAGGGTGAGATTATAGTGTATAGGAGGAGGAACAGAGCGAGCGTTGATCAACCACCATGTAGAGAAGAAGCTGAGGATTGTACTACGAGTAGCGCAGGCTCCTTGACGAGTAAAGAGTCTCAAGACCAGTCCAAGTCTTTGCGGGGAAGAGTTCGAGTGGCTCCCTCGAGGTTTAACGATTCGGTTGTTGATGCATGGGGGAACAGACGTCGCAAGGTCGAGTCGAAGGAGTCGGGACGTGATGACGAGGTTCGTGTAGTGAAGAAAGTGAAAGGTGGTCATGGTAAGAGCGCTGAGAATGGAAGCTCACGTAAGGATAACGGAGACAGCAGCGAAGTTGATTTTGATGGAAAGGATGCGAATTTGAGAGTTTCGATGTTGTCTTCCTCCGACGACGCTAATTCTCTCTCTGTTAGAGGTAAAGGTGAGTCCTTTGCCGAATCTGGGATGCCGAAAGATCCCGCCGCGATGAGGAAGGGCGTGTACAGACCAGAGGACTTTGCTGTCGGCGATCTTGTCTGGGCCAAGTGCGGGAAAAGATTCCCGGCGTGGCCGGGTAAAGTGATCGATCCGGATTCACAAGCGCCGGATTCTGTCTTGAAACATTGCGTCCCGGGCTCTCTCTGTGTCATGTTTTTTGGGTACTCGAAGAATGGAACTCAGAGAGTAAGAAGCGTCTTTGATCTGGCGTTTGTTGCACTTTCTTTGTACGATATTTTTTTTCTGAAACTCCTGTTTATTTTACAGGACTATGGATGGATCCGACAAGGAATGATGTTTCCGTTTACGGAATTTATGGAGAAGTAAGTACTCGAGACGGTCGTTCTGGAATCTTTCGGACTTGTCTATTTGTACTGTTCTTAGTCTTTTGTCTCTTCAGATTTCAGGATCAGACGAATTTTTACAATAACAAGGCGAGCGACTTTAAGAAGGCACTCGAGGAAGCAGTTTTGGCAGAGAATGGGGTTGAGGGTAGTTGTGGAGCTGCTGAAATCAGTTGCCCAGAGTCCTCTGCCACTGAATCCGACCAGGAGCATGGGACTGCGTCTAGATCTCAGGCACGCTTTCCTGACACCTATTCCCTTTTTTCGTTAGATCTTCAATTTTTTTCTGTAGTAATTCATTTGTGAAGAAAAAGCAAATAAATTGAGGACAAAGTCTTACTTTCAATCTCAGCAGTCAGTTCTGTTCTGTTTCATAAGCATCTATATTGTTATATACTTTCTTTTCGAATTCTGAAGGGACTATATATACGCATGGATGTGCCATTGGTATCCTATTCTTTCATAGTTATTAGGAATGTTTCCGGAAAACGATGTGCTGATTCAACTTTTTTAATAGGGCTCATGTCATGTGGACGTAAGGACTTGCGACGGCTGTGGCACAGTAATGCAGAAATCACAACCTGAAGAGCTTTTATGCAAGCACTGTTCAAAGGTTCGTAGGAAATTTTCTTACTCTTCGGTTTTCTTTGGTCAGAAGGAATTGAATCCGAATTTGTTATTACAGTTGTGGAAATCCAACCAGTATTGTGGCATTTGCAAGAGATCATGGCACTCTTCAGATGGTGAAGATTGGGTGAGAATATTTTTGAACATGTTGGGTGATACTGGTCTGTGTGATAAATTATCACATCTATGTAGCTAACTTGATTGATGTAATAGGTATGTTGTGATGGGTGTGATATATGGGTACATGCTGGGTGCGACAACATTTCGAACGAACGCTTTAAGGTGCAGTTATACAACTCCTTGAATATCAACTTTTGGTTTCAAGTACATTCGACTAGTTTCTAAGGATTGGGCTAATTTGATTTATCATCTTTAAGGAACTGGAGCACAGCAATTACCATTGCCCTGGTTGCAGAGCGCAGCATGAGTGTGCACCGACAGTATTAAATGAACAGTCACCGACAGTGTTAAATGAACAGAACTCAGTGTTCGAGTATGTAGCTCCCGCTAGACTCTTTCAAAAATATAGCTGCTCCTGCTTCTGTTGTTTGCATCACTTTGTTTCTAATTCCTTGATCTGAAAACTATCCGCATAATCTTTGTGAGACAGGTCAACTGAAAAAGCGACAGAGACTGAGCTGGCTGATGAAGTTACTGTAGTCTGCAATGGCATGGAAGGGACATATATCCGAAAGTTTCATGTGTGAGTGTTAGATATACCAGCCTTCCATTTTAATTTCCTCGTTTAGACAGACTAGTCTTTAATGAATATAGTTACAAACCACTATATATAATTGTTGGTATTGCCTGCTTTTAAATTGATTTTATTTATAAACTACGATACACGCTTAATCCTAAGCTTCTGGTATCAATTCCTGGAATATTTTTTCTCAGAATCGAGTGCAAGTGTGGCTCATGTGGAGCAAGGAAGCAGTCACCAAGTGAATGGGAACGGCATACAGGCTGCAGAGCTAAAAAGTGGAAGTACAGCGTAAAAGTGAAAGACACGACGCTAACTCTGGAAAAATGGGTACACCCCTTATTATATACTCTCATGAAGCTGGCCCTCATATATACCTACTGAAATCTACTTGTAGATTTTTTGTCTGTACGAGATTTAATGCTGACAACAAGGTACTGCAGATTGCAGGTTGTTCTGCCCTCCCTCTAGAACAAGGTACCGCTGACTGCAGGGTATTAGATAAGCAGATGATGCTCTCTTTGCTGGAAGGTAAATCTGCAGCTCAACCCTTATGAACATGCTTGTCTTTCGGAGTGCATATTTGGCAGAGTTCCTTACTTTTTATTTTGTATGCACAGAAAAGTATGAGCCAGTTAATGCAAAGTGGACGACTGAAAGGTGTGCTGTATGTAGATGGGTAGAAGACTGGGAAGAAAATAAAATGATCATCTGTAACAGGTTACTCTATGCCCATTTTGGTTTTACTGAGTTATACAGCGAATGTATAATCAAATATGGAGTCTTAAATATCTAACTCATACGAACTTTCAAATATGTCTTCAGATGTCAAGTTGCTGTGCACCAAGAATGCTATGGGGTAAGCAAAGCTCAAGATCTCACCTCCTGGGTGTGCAGAGCATGTGAAACACCAGATATTGAGAGAGAGTGTTGTCTTTGTCCTGTAAAAGGTATTATTGCGGAACTATCTCACTCTATGCTTTTTTTTCATCTTGCATTAGTGATGGCTTATTTTTGAGTTTTGACTGTCTTGTTACAAGGTCACATTAATAAATTGAACCCGCTTACATACTAATTTCAAACTGAATCTTCCGTCTATTTATGCAGGCGGTGCTTTAAAACCAAGCGACGTTGAGGGTTTGTGGGTTCATGTAACATGTGCTTGGTTCCGGCCCGAAGTTGGGTTTTTGAATCACGAACATATGGAGCCTGCTGTTGGACTTTTCAAAATTCCAGTAAATTCATTTCTTAAGGTATAATGTGTGATGAAAGTAGAAAGTATAACCAATGCATTTTATTATATTTTATAACAATTGACATCTGATACTTTTATGAAAATATCTTTTAGTTTTGCAGAATTTGTAAGCAGACACATGGTTCCTGCGTGCAATGCTGCAAGTGTGCCACTCACTTTCACGTAATGTGTGCATCACGGGCAGGTTACAGCATGGAGGTTAGTCTTTAATCTTTTTAGCCTTTGTTGTGCCTAAGATAAGCTTCATTTTTTTCATATTCATACTCTAATCAAGGTATTCTGTTAGTTGATCGTCTTAGTGATGTGTAAGTGCTGGCTGTTTTCTGTGGAAATATTAGATGCACTGTGTGGAGAAGGATGGTGTGCAGAGAACAAGGAAGTCAATTTACTGTGCTTTTCACAGGTTTTTTACTCTACATATTCTTTAATTGATCTCTTATGTGTGGATGGATCACCCGTAACATTTTATCCGCTGTGTAGGAAGCCAGATCCAAATAGTAATGTAGTTGTGCACACACCCTCAGGAGTTTTTGGATCTAGAAATTTGCTTCAGAATCAAAATGGGCGCATCAAAGGTTCAAGACTTGTTTTGACCAAGAAGATGAAGCTTCCAGATTCCGATATCCATCCCCAAACCGAAAAGAGTCATGGTTCTCTTTCTGCAGCAAGATGCCGTATCTATAGTAGATCAAACACGAAGGCATGCATTTGGGGATCTCATTTAATCTTTGGACATTTGACATTTTTTTCAATATTCTCTTGCTTGACGACGTCAATGAAATTTGGTACTAATGTAAGTCTGTTACTGCTGTTGTTTCAGAAGGTTGATCTGGAGGCGATACCACACAGGCTGAAGGGACCGAGCCATCATTCTTTGGGTGCAATCGAGAATCTCAACTCTTTTAAGGCAAGTCTCTCATTCAGAGCTCCATTCGTGTTCATCGTTTCACTTTGTTGGAGGATATTCTTAATGAATATCTCAGCAAGATCTTGATTTCTCTTTTACTTTGTTACACCAGGAAGCAGATACGTCAGGTTTTACTTCATTCAAAGAACGGTTAAAGCATTTGCAGGTAAAGCGGTGATTCAATAAGAGTTAAAAAGTATTGTTTTTGTCCATCTTGCTATCCTTTAATCTTATAATGAATCTTATCTTGTTTAGAGAACCGAAAATCTTCGGGTGTGCTTTGGTAAATCTGGAATACATGGATGGGGTCTCTTTGCAAGGAGAAGTATTCAAGAAGGAGAAATGGTATTTAGTTTACGCCGCAGTATTCATGATTTTAATGGCTAAACTGAATGCGATGTGCGGGAGTACTGATAGCGAAATTCTTGTGTAGATCATCGAATACCGTGGGGTGAAAGTTAGGAGAAGTGTTGCAGATCTGAGAGAGGCAAACTATCGTGCACAGGGCAAAGATTGTTATGTAAGTTGAGATTACTTGCTGCCATTCATCATTATCCCCGCTGCTTCTAATGGTCAATTTAATTTTTCTTAATACGCAGCTGTTCAAGATAAGCGAAGAGATAGTGATTGATGCCACAAACTCTGGAAACATAGCCCGATTGATCAACCATTCAGTAAGTTTCCCCACACACTAGACTAAAACCTAGTACTAGTAGTAACTAAACACTAATGATGCTCATTGTCTTGTTGTGCAGTGTATGCCCAATTGCTATGCACGTATTGTGAGTATAGGCGATGGAGAAGAGAACAGAATCGTCCTCATTGCAAAGACTAATGTTACACCAGGCGAAGAGCTTACGTAACACTTGTTCCTTCCAGCTTCATCTTCCCATATAATTCATATTTCTCTTAAATTCTTGACCTTGACCATGAAAACTGATTCTCTCTACAGGTATGATTATCTCTTTGAGGTTGATGAATCTGAAGAAATCAAAGTGCCTTGCCTTTGCAGAGCTCCTAACTGCCGCAAATTCATGAACTGAAGTGCGAAATCATTCTTGCAACGATTGTAGCTGCGGCTCGTTCATGCTGACTTCTTTACAGTTGATACTTTGATTCATTGGTTAGGCGCCATTAAATTGTATGTCCGCCGGTTACCTTTCCCGGTCTAGCAATTTTGTAAATGTTTAGGATTTAAACAACCCCATAGGCCACACACATGAAGACTTTACACATTTGATTTTTTAACTACAGGATCAAAACTGTTGATATCTTTTCATGTTTTACATAAATACACTGTTTCTTAATTTCTATAAATTAAAGTCGAATTTTTACTAGACCGATAATGTAGTATAGCTTGGGACTTGGAAGGATCTCCTCGGTTTAGTTTCCGTCTGTTGATGGTAAACCGGGTTCGAAGTTCAAACCGATTAAAAAAAATGTGTATACCGTATTGACTCTCTTGAGAGGTGGGCCCAGAAAGTTTGTTACAGGGTCAGAAACGTCATTTCCGATTCAAAAATTTCAAAATTCGCTGTCTTCCTCCGCGGGTATATACTCACTAGTCTCTAAGAAGCGATTCAGAGCTGAAACAATATTTGAATCAATTTTTTTTTGTTTAGCTTAATTAGTGAGATACTGAGTGAGCAGAGAGAGAGGGAAGATGAAGACGAGATCCAGTGATGTACAAGGAGCTAACAGAGGGAAGAGGAAAGCTCCAGAGGGAGACGAAAATGGCAGAGGAAAGCGACGATCGGTGCAGAGCGACGAACAGAAGAAGGCTCCTCAGATAGGGAAGAAACGATTGGCACCGAGCAACGAACACAAGAAGGGGAAGAAGATCCTGAGAGGAATCCGTAGCTGTGTATCTCCTCGGTGCTCCGCTTCTTCTACTCACCGTCCCAGCTTCTTCTGGTACTTCCTTCCTCTCTAGAACACACTCAGCTACGATTTGATGAACGAAAATTGATCTGATCGTGGATAGTTTGCTAAGCGAGTTCGACCTGAGCTCCGCTTTGATTTCGAAATGTTTGCAAAGCGTTTAATCTGACTGTGTTGTATAGATCTAGGATATAGAACTCGATCAATCATCTTCGGTAACTTCTGGAGCTGAAAATCTCGTAATCAACTGGATTGTATGAGAAACCCGATGTTAATGAGTGACTTGGTTGACGATCGATCGTAATTTGAATCCAGATACAACGAAGAGGAATTTGAAAACCGATTGCTATAACTCCTCGGATTTCGAATCAGGAGGATCCGTAGATCTAAGTCTCTCTGCGTCAGATTCCTGAGTCTGTTCTTATCGTTTTTTCTCTGCCGATTCAGGTTTGAGCAAGACGTATGGACATACATATCGAGGTTTCTGGATGGTAAATCGCTGGTGATGCTGGGAGCAACAAGCAAATGGTTTCACAAGACCGTAATGGAGGAGTCTATTTGGAGGTTTGCTTGCTTGCGTGATCTTCATGTGCCAAGGCCGTGTCCAGTTTCTTCTAGCTGGAACAAGATATATGCGTCTGCTTTTGGTAAGTATAGTTATACACAATTACATCAAGAAAGAAGGATATAACTTATATAGTAATGGGCAATGCAGATGGGAGTCACTCTTACTTGTTCCATCAGAAGGAGAAGCATATTGGTCAGTCCCTGAATTTGATTCATCTATACTTTCTTAGTCATGTTAATATGCTGATCAAGCCATATGGCAATTCTCTGGTTCTCAAAGTAGTTCATTTGCTGAGCACAGCCTCATTTTATCTGGTTTTGACACTGTCATTACAGACTGGATGCGTATTGGTGCCTTTACTCTTGACTCTCGGATGTCACTCCTGACTGAGAGTTTGAGTGGTCAGCTGAAAGTCCCAAGGGTTCAAGGCACCATAGACCAGATGCTGCAATCCACTGGTTCATGTATCATAAAAGACATCAAAAGCGGTATCTGGATTGCAGGTAAGACATCATAGGTTCTGGAACTTGTCCACAAACGGAGAAGATGTAACATGACTTATCTTTGTTTACAGATTTACAGCTTGTTCGTTGTCCTGTTTGTGACCTCAGTACCTGTGATGGTAAAAGTCTCTTATCAACTCAAATATGTTAGAATTTAATGTTAATGTATCAGTCTTTGCAGTAACCTAAGAATTTTCTGTTTTTCACTGTGTAGGAACAATGCAAATACTTGATACCAGGCACATTGAACTGTTCCTGAATGAAGAATACAAAGCTGGAAGCTGGGACTACAATCTCATCGGATCTCATAAGTTACAGAAAGACACAAGTGCAGCTTGTGGAGCCATATATGATCTCAAACACCTTAAAGCATCTTCATCCTCAGGTAAGTTCAAGCCCCCAGTTACACTTCTTATCTTATGTTTCTTTTGTTCCTCTTTAAACCTTTGACTCTGGTTCTCATGAACTGAAACCTCTATAGGTATTCTCCACCTCAAGTCTTGGACCGGAGAGCCAGAAGATTCCCAACCCAAAGCATTTATCACAACCCACGCAGTTGCTGTTCACACAAGGTTACAGAAAAACGAAGGTATTACATATATGTCCAGATCAATTTGCATAATCAACCATCTTTATGAAGAACAAACAATTATAAGTACTATTCACATATCTAAATGCAGGAATCCTTGTGAAGTATCAGACGATGAAAGCAGGAACTGATGGTGACATTGTTGCCATCAGAATCTCCCAACAGCTACTCTGAGTTCCTGTTCACAGTGTGTTATCAAGGTCACACAACAGAGCCTTTAGTATATCTCTGGTATGCAAATCATTTTACTCTTCGGTAAGATAAAACTCTACTTCATTATATGACTTTACAGTATATGTTGCAAGAATATCCTGAGAGGTTATTGAACTTGTTGTCTACAAAACTTACGCACCAAAATTATATATACATAAATGTACGCTATTCTTTGACATTTTCCATTAACAGCGAGTAGTTATAGTGAGTACATCTTATTCATCATCATTAATGACGTTCTCAAAACAGTTGCATCTCCTTCTCTTCTTCTTCCTCCATCTCATAGATTCCTCCGAACACAAAACGTTGCCACTGTTACTTAAAACAATTGTAAATGAAGAAGTGAGATATTGAGATAATGCAGATGGGATTGATTATTTCTTGTTCCATCACAAGGAAAAGCATATTGCTCACTCCCGTCCCTGTAAACTGGATTCATCATCATACTCTCTTTGATTTGGTAACTATAGTGGAGAAAAAGTCATGTTAATATAAGATGTCAAGTTCTATCGCCCACACTCTGGGTCTAGAATGGATTTATTATCACATCCTCTAGTTTATCTGGTTTTGGTGCCGTAATCGTCTCAAGAGTTTGAGTAATCAACTGAAAGATATCAAGAGCGGTTTTGATAGCAGGTAAGAAGTATTTCTCATTCATCATAGCTTGTCTACAAACGAAGAAGATGTAAAATATGGCTTAGCTTATTCACAGATTTACAGCTTCTTGATTTCCCTGTCACTGACCTCAGTACCTGTGATGGTAGAAGGGGGCTTAATAACTCAGATGTTCATTTCTCCTCTTTAAATCAGTCTCATAGGTGTATTACTTCCATCCCAAGTCTTGGACCAGAGCCAGTATCTACTCCTGACAAAGCATCAATCAGGAACTGCCGATGTTGGGCTTCAAAAGGTATATATAAAGTCCAATAATTAAAATAAACTCAAGTTAAAAAAATGTTGAAACTTAAAAAAGATGCACCAGCCGGGAATCGAACCCGGGTCTGTACCGTGGCAGGGTACTATTCTACCACTAGACCACTGGTGCTTCGGAATTTATAACACATTTAAAACATTATCAATATTATAAATTATTGGTTTCGTGTAAGTTTATCCATAATCAAGGAGGTCTCCTCTCCTCACCTAGGTCTTCATCAGAATCGAAAGCAAATCAATCAGAAGTCACACCATAGAGAAATCAGCAAAGCTCCACGATCATTAACAAGTAGAGAGATTGATTTATTCGAACTCAATCAAGCGAAACCCTCTTTATAGATTTGGGTACGTATCCTCTCTCCGGTTAAGAGGTGAAGAGGAGGGATGAGGAAAGAGGAGAATAATAATCATCAAACAGATAATAAAAGTCGGGATCTTCCGAAATGGGTCTGCCAGAAATGTCAGCACTCTCTTACCATCGTCGGCGTCGATTCCTACGCCGGCAAATTCTGCAACGATTCCCCTCCTTCCGGTTTGCCCCCCTTCTTCCCTCTCTCTCGTGATTTCAACATAACTTTCTATTTTTCTGTGGAAAATTTTTATTGAGTTTCAGAATCAGACAGAACTGTGTGTAATGAATTTTAGATATGCCTTATCTTGTCCTCCTGACTTGTGTTATAAATAATTGTTACATAGGCTCTTCCATCCACGGAGCTAATAGATTAGACTTAATAAAGAGTTTCAGAAACAGACAAGACAAGACTTGTGTGTAATGAGTCTAACTTAGTTAGAGTAAAAGCTTGCTCATCATAATTTGCCTTGTTTAGAAGTTACTTCATGAAATTATTAGACTTATAAATGAGTTTCAGAATCAGACAGAACTGTGTGTGATGAATTTGTGTATATGTCTTCTTGTCTTAATGACTTTGTGTTATAAATAATTGTTACATAGGCTCTTCCATCCATGAAGCTATCAGTGTTCAAAAAATTGCCTAGATTAGAAGTTACTGCTATGAAATTATTAGACTTAATATAGAGTTTCAGATTCAGACAATGGCTTCTGTTTTAAAAAAAAACTAATGTAATTGTTGTATCCAGCAGCAATGCAAGGCTCTTCCATCCATGGAGCCAACAGTGTTCTTGGTTCAACACGCATGGACAACTCTTTTGTTGTTCTACCTCGACACAAGCCTCAAGCTCAGGGAATTCCTCCACGGCCTCGTGGGGCTTCTTCTCCTCAGCCTCACGATGCAACCCACTCTGGGAAGGCAATGGATGAATCGTTTGTTGTCGTGTATAAGTCTGAGTCAGCTTCTGACTCAGGAGCCGCTTCTCAAAATACGTTGTCTTCGGTTGAAGTGGGCCAGAATGGTCCGTTGCATTCAAATACTTCTGGGTTTAATTCGAGTATCAATGTCTTAAACCGTGCGTTCGATATCGCAAGAACTCAGACACAGGTATGATGCTTATAAGGTTTTGGCTTTTCGCTGATTGTATCTTAATTTCTGATTTTTTTTCGTTCTCTCAGGTTGAACAGCCGTTGTGCCTGGAATGCATGAGGGTACTGTCTGATAAACTTGAAAAGGAAGTCGAGGATGTGACGAGAGACGTGGAAGCATACGAAGCATGCGTCCAACGGTTAGAAGGAGAGACCCAAGATGTGCTTAGTGAAGCTGATTTTCTCAGGGAAAAGAGGAAGGTAAGTTTCAGTTTCTAGCTTATTTTTCAACTTTTGCATATAATGTTTAAGTAATAAATGTCATGCTCCACTTAGATTGAAGAAGAAGAAAGAAAGCTTGTTGCAGCTATAGAAGAATCAGAGAAGCAAAACGCTGAGGTGAACCGTCAGCTGAAGGAACTTGAATCAAAGGGAAATCGCTTTAACGAACTTGAAGATCGGTAAAGCTCTCTTACTGCTCCCCTGTTGGCAAAGATACACATCTTCAGTGCTATCTTTTATCTTCTTACATGTCTTTGTTATAGGTATTGGCAAGAGTTCAACAATTTCCAGTGTCAACTTATAGCTCATCAGGTGCGTTGCTTCTGATACTCTTACGTTTCTCCCTCATTTCACTAAATGATTATTTGACCTTGAGAGAGTGATCTCTCTCTTATTTCATTATATTAGCTGTTGGTTATGTTTATTTAGTCAGTGTTGAGTCTGTGAAGGAATAATAGGCTTTATCAGCATAGCACCTGTTTTGGTAGTATTAGTGCTAATGATGATGTGTTTGAAAACAGGAAGAGAGAGATGCAATATTGGCAAAGATCGAAGTCTCACAAGCACATTTAGAGTTATTAAATAAGACAAATGTACTGATTGATGCCTTCCCCATACGGTACGACGGAGATTTTGGTACAATCAACAATTTTCGACTTGGGAGACTCCCTAAAGCACCGGTAAGCTTTGCAACTTTCTGTGTATTTGATGTCCATTACCTCTTCCTGCTCATATAAAACTACATGACGCGTTATCAGGTTGAGTGGGATGAGATCAATGCTGCTTGGGGACAAGCCTGTCTTCTCCTCCACACCATGTGTAACTACTTCCGGCCAAAGTTTCAGTATCCTTGTTAACACCTCATAATCATTTTCTTTATTTTGTGTGTGTGTGTGTTTGATTTTATTTACTGTAAATGAAGTTTTATCCTTAACCAGTATCCTTTTCTAAGATGCCGAGTCAAAATACAGCCAATGGGAAGTTATCCTAGAATTGTGGACAGCACCAACAGCACTTATGAGCTGTAAGTGATTCCCAACGGCATATTCTAGTGTGTGTGTGTGTTGTTTATCTTTCTTCAGCAATTTTGTACTGAAAAAAGTGTGGTGATGATCTTCAGGTTTGGTCCTGTAAACTTGTTTTGGAGCACTAGATACGATAAAGCCATGACGTTGTATCTGATATGTCTTAAAGACTTTGCTGATTTCGCAAACGCAAAGGACCAAGAGAACAATATTCCACCAGAGAAATGCCTCAAACTCCCATTCAAGTAAGTACCAAAACCTTTTAAGATTAAGCTATCTTGTGTTGTTAATGAGTTACAATCCAGAAGTTCCTATAAATGTAATATCTTTTCTTTTTTTAATGCAGAATCGAAAATGACAAAGTGGAGTCATATTCAATAACGCAGAGCTTTAACAAGCAAGAGAACTGGACCAAAGCACTGAAGTATACTCTTTGCAACCTGAAATGGGCTCTCTATTGGTTCGTTGGGAACACTAACTTCCAGCCTCTCTCTGCAACGGTCTCTTTGCCTTCTGATGTATCAGCAGCTGGTTCCTTGTACGCCAAGCGTGGTCCTGGTTCTAATAACCCGTCTAGTAAAACCTCAAGAAACTAGTGAGGGTAACAAAATGAAACTAGCGACTTTGTATGATGAAGCATTTGCTCTTATAGCATCGAATAATAAGAAACACTGATGCTTATAACTTATTGTACAGCCTCGTTCACATTGTGTGTATTATATGAACTTTATAGTTTGTTGGTTTTCTAGTTTCTGTGAAAGGTTTATTATCTGCACATAAATCACAAAAAGTTTAAATTGGAACAAGCCATCTTTTAATTATTATTACTTTATAAAGAGTTAAAAAGTCTTATTACTCATCCATGATCCACCAGAAGGAGAAGCATACATAATTATCGATTTTAAAACAGGCCAAAAAAAAAACGAGTTAAAATGATCTAGGCTTGATGAAGATATGCAAGCAAGAACCTGAAAGGCTTCCCAACACAAGTAATGCTGAAGAAGCCGTTTGCAAGTCTAAGCCTATTTTATTACAAGAAGGCACTACCCAGTTACAATTGCTTTGTAACCTCTCTTATTCATAAGTACTTAATGATATAAATAACAACAGTAGTTTTTTCTTTTTGGTCAAAAATAACAACAGTTGTTATATTTGTTATTAAAGTAAAAAAAAAAACAATGCTTGTTATTTCTCTGGAGAAGATTGTTATTATATATGGCCGGTTCCTTTTCAATTCAAGGCTTCTCTTCATCTAAGCTAGAACAAGGAGGTCCAGGCATGGAGTCCGCGAAAAACTCCTCTATTTGATATGCAAAGCAAACCAAGAAAGAAAACAAATGAGATGAGTAATGAAAATAAAAATAGATAATGGATGATCACAGAGAGCAGTACAATAACCCAATGTAGTTCAGTTTGATTATGTTTGGTTTTCTACTGACATGTTTCAAGACTAGTGGTTCATGAATAGCTGAAACTTTATGAGATTATTAGTGTTTGTTTACCTATGCCCTCTTGGTCAGGAGAATCCAGCAAGATCTCTGAGTCAGATGGAAGAAACGGTGAGCCTGTATAGTCTCCTAACGCTTCTAAATCTCCAACATACACATCTTTATCCAACAACCCAGCTCTTGTTATATTATACATATATATATATATATATATATAACCCAAACATTTGCAAAGAAAAAATTGAAACTTACCTCCCAAGTTTGACAGATCTGCAGTGAGGTCAGAAAGGCTAAAATCCCAGGGAATCTGATCAAATGACGCATCTCTAGAATTCCCAGCTCCTCCTCCTCCTTCTCCTCCATCTGCTCCAACATCAGCCGTGAACTCAGAATCAAGCACTGAAGTGTCCATTACCATGTCTGAATCAACAAATGGAAAGTGTCCACTTGATGCCACAGAAGCAGGACTCACTGCCATCTCGCCACTGCTTGGTGGAACCACTTGAGGAGGAGTTTCATCTTCCACGGTTGTATCATCAACCACCATACTAAGATTAACACAGAGAGATTTTTTTAAGAGTTAAGACAACGAGATTTAAACTATAACTCTGTGACTTGTTGGTTCTTACTCATTCGTTGAGTTCATCCTCAATGGCTGGAGATGGGGAGGTGCAGGGACTCCGTTAACAACATGGCAGCTTGACATTGCCGTTGCAGCAGCAATATGGGGATGGCCTTGAACATGCATTTGAGGATGCGGTAGTACTGGATACCCAATTTGCATGCCAACTACTGTACTGCGAATAAACAACGGTGTTAAATAACATTGAAACCAAAACCTTCTTAATTGTAAAAATTGCAAAATAAACAATACAAGTTTTTGCCAGGTAAGGTAACATAGGGGTTTTAGACTTTATTACCAGGTGGCATGGGATGATGCATTCCATTTGGCATAGGTGCCAGAGGAATCTTTGGAGGAACAGGAGGATACTTCATGAGATGGTACTGGTGCTCAAGCAACTGATTGAATATAACTATTTGCTTCTTCAGCTTCAACCTTATGTAATAAGCCCTGAAAAAGTCTGCGTTTCCTTCTTCCAGTTTCTGCCAAACTGATTCCACAAAAGAAAGAATGGAAACAAAGTAAATGATGGAAAGAAACAAAGTGAAGAAAGAGACTTCAAGAGCTTACCCAAGCTAGTAAATGCAGGTTCTATCCTTGCCCGGGTCAAGAGGGTCTTCACCACCTCTTCTTTGTTCATGTACAACTGAAGACATCTTTCTATCAAATTCTGGACCTACATCAATCATCAGATGTTACACAAAGACACACACAGACATAAATAGAGACAGGGAGATAGAGGCAAATATATTCTTACGAGTTCAATATCTTGTCTTGAGACTTTCCTACTATCATTGCTTGGAGCAGATACAGAAACGGCATCTTGTATAGGAGAAGCATCTAATGATTGGTTAACTTTCTGTTCACTTTGGGACTCTTGTGAAGTTTGAGCGGAAGATTGTAGTTTCTGTGCGCACTGTAATTAAATAATATATATAGATTCTATTAACATTTCACTTTTTGTTAATCAAAAAAGTACTGATGAGACAGCTTACTTAGACCAATAACAACTAATCTTAGCCACAAGAGAACTTTAAACATTGTCTAGTTCCCTATATGAAAGTACTGATCTAACATGAACTACAGTTTTTGATACTTTACAAAAGGGGAAGGCCTCTCAAAAACCAAGGAATCTTAAGAAAATAGCAGAAGTTACTGAGTTTTGAAGAGCACTGGAAGACTGTATTATACAAGAAGCTGTTACCTGTTCGCTCTTCATTACTGCTGAACCTAAACTGCTTTGATGATCCTTCTTCAATCAGAACTCTCCTCTTTAGCTCAATATCTTGGTCAGTTTCTTTGTTTTATAATTTCGAAAAAATCAAAGATAAACCTGAGTAACAAAAGCAAGAAGAAAAAAACAATCAGCTTATATAGGCCATACTGATACCTAACAGTTTGGTAGCTAAAATAGTCAGCTAACAGTTTTTTTTTTTTCTTTCACTGAAGAATTCATTGATTCATCATAACAAACAATCTTTGTGTATTTCTCTCTTCTCTAGTCAGCTAACAGTCAAAGCACTACATTTTTAGCATACCAATAAAAAGAGAGCATTTTCCACAGTGATTTGTTAATTGTCAAACAAGAATAGAAAGTGAGTCCCTCAAACATTTGTTTAATAGTGTTCCAAATCCCAAGTAAAGAACATTACAGAATCTATCTAATAATATAATAACAAAATACTATTTCATAAAGTTTAACAACCTAGTTAACACAAACTAGATCTAAGCAAAATAGTTAATAGTTCATACCCAGTGTAGACTGTTTCACATTCACATCAACTACAGCATAGCAAGTAATAAAGTCTCAAACTTGCAAAAACCACTATTAGAATATATTGAGATGATTTACATTTCTAATGAAGGTTGATAATTAGATAATTCCAGAAAGGTTTAACATTTGTGGGAAAATAAAATAAGAGAAAAGCTTTCTGGATAACCAAAAAAAAAAGAAAAGAAATCAACTGAGAAGAAGAAGATGGAGATTGAGATGGTGAGAAGTGAGAACAGAACAATGAAACAAAGATTTAAAAATAGAAGAACAACAATCAACACACCCCCACATGAACAGAAACTCTAATATAATATTCAAGAAAAATCAAAAAGGTATAAAGAGATTATAGTGAGAACTATCGAATAAACAAATCACAAATAAAAGATTCCAGTAGCGAATCTCACCTTGAACCCTAAATCTTACACACTCGAATACAAAGTAGTAAAGTCGACAAATTGATTAGATCCAAAAAATGCTGTCTTTCAACAATTCATTTGAACTAGAAAGAGCAAAGAAAGAGAGAGAAGAGAGAGACCAAATGAAAAAACAAAACAAAAGCTTTCTGAAAATTCTTTTTAGTAGAAAAGAAAATGAAATTCTGAAAGTAAGTCAGTAAATGTAAAATGCAAATAACAACAATAGATGTTAAGTTGACTACTGGACAAAGAAGAAGGAAACAATATCTGGAATATATAAATACATGATGCTGTTGCCTTTTTTAGTTATTGGTATAGGATAAACATTACAGTACAGGATAGGATACATTAAATGGAAAACTTTCCAAAAAAATACATGAAACAATTTTCATTTGCTATAAAAATACATAAACTATTAGTTTCTTTTTAATACATAATTTATTTTTTTATACTTAACTAATATCTAAACTTTTTAAAAAATTATACTTAAAACTAACGCCATCAACATATAACATTGTAATTTTAGCGGTATAAACCTTTCGATTTTTAAAAATTTAGGTATTATTTATATATAAAAAATTGTGTATTAAACAAAAACCAAAATAGATGACAAAAAAAAAAACCAAAATAGTTGATGTATTTTTATAGCAAATGAAATTATTTCAGATATTTTTTTAAGAATTTTCCCTAATTAAATCATTTTGTGTAAATGTAAGAGAGCTTGGTTTCAGTTCAAATTTACCTTTATAAAACTAAACCGAAATTGCACAAAAAAAAACTAAACCGAACTAAACCAAACCAAAATTTTAGTTCAAAAAAAAAGAAAAACTAACGTATGTGGTCAAGTTGTTGATTGTTGTGTTACGACAAAATATGGCCATGACCTGCTTCTCTGTGTAGCTCTTTGGGAGTGGCATTTTCCATAATTTTGTGGTGTAAGGACCACTTCCTCTTCTAAAACCTATACAAATACTAATTTTAAAATGGGAATTCGGCCAAAAAAAACTTCAACTTTACACGAATTGCCAAAACAAACATGAACTTTGGGGCTGGCAAAAAAAACACCAAACTTTCATTGACTTTAGAATTAATTAACAATGTTTTCGCTAACTTGCCAATTTAGCACGCCGTCAACAAATTTAACAGAAATATTTGACGTCGTTTATTGTTGACGTTAAGTGAAACGACGTCGTTTTCAAATGAGATGAAACGACGTCGTTTTACACGATTTGAAATTAAAAATATGTAAACCCCTGGATTCAAACCCAGGTTGGTTGGTTAAATGGGAAGGTATTTTACCACTGGGCTACTGGCACTTTCAATGTACTTACTAACATGTTTATTTTTATTTGGTACATATTAAATATAAAAAATTCTCTAAAAACTTAATAAGATCTTTAAAATTCCAAAAAATTAAAAAATAAAGAAGATTTTTATAAAATTAATTTAGAAATTAAAATTAAAAATAAGATTTTATTTTCTTTTTAAAAAATAAAAAAAAATTTTCTAAAAACTTAAAAGGATCTTTAAAATTCAAAAAAATTGAAAAAATAAAGAAATTTTTTATAAAATTAATTTTGAAATTAAAATAGAAAATAAAATTTTATTTTTATTTTCAAAAAAATAAAAAATATTCCAAAATTTTTAATTTTTTTAATACATTTGCTAAAAGTTGAAATTAATTATACACACATAAAAAGTTGATAATTCTAACTTTAATTTTTTGCATTTTATTATAATTTTTAAAAATTTGGATTTTTTTTTAAAAAATGAAAATTTTGGAATTTTTTTTGATTTTTTAAAGAAAAACAAATATTTAATTTTAATTCAAAATTAATTTTATGAAATTTTTGGAAGATTTTTTTATTTTTTTTAAAAGGAAAATATTTTTTTATTTTTTTTAAAGAAAAATAAATTTTATTTTCAATTTTAATTTCAAAATTTATGTTATAAAAAATTTCTTTAATTTTTCAATTTTTTGGAATTTAAAGTTCGTTTTAATTTTTTAGAAAGAAAAATAAAATCTTATTTTTAATTTTAATTTCTAAATTAATTTTATAAAAATCTTCTTTATTTTTTAATTTTTTGAAATTTAAAGATCTTATTAAGTTTTTAGAGAATTTTTTATATTTAATATGTACCAAATAAAAGTAAACATGTTAGTAAGTACATTGAAAGTGCCGGTAGCCCAGTGGTAAAATACCTTCTCATTTGACCAACCAACCTGGGTTCGAATCCAGGGGTTTACATATTTTTAATTTCAAATCGTGTAAAACGACGTCGTTTTACTTAACGTCAACAATAAACGACGTCAAATATTTCTGTTAAATTTGTTAACGGCGTGCTAAATTGGCAAGTCAGCGAAAACATTGTTAATTAATTCTAAAGTCAATGAAAGTTTGGTTTTTTTTTGGCCAGCCCCAAAGTTCATGTTTGTTTTGGCAATTCGTGTAAAGTTGAGGTTTTTTTTGGCCGAATTCTCATTTTAAAATTCATATCCAGTTTACACTTCTCATAACGAACTGTCTCATTTGAATATCAATCCTAAAATTTTGAAAGTTATAGACAATTTAATAAAACACATTTTTTTTTTTACAAATTCAGAGACCTTTATTTTCCATTTGTAAATTATTTTTAAAATTTTGGAAATCATAAACCAATGTTCATTTGTTTATATACATGCTCTCACTCTATAGCATTTTTCTTGGATAAGAAAGAAATAAATACTAAGAAATGGTTATGTCAGTATTCACTAGGCACCAAACAAGATCTCAATGACTCAAACGTTGACTCCATTTCACTACAATTGTTTTATCTTTGTACTATAATATCTCTACGTTGAAATGTGTTAAACAATTCAACATGTTATGTTACCTCCAAAACACTTCCACAACTATATATATTCTATTAAAGATTTGTAAATATTGGAGTTTATTTATTCAGATTAAAAATTGTTCTTTCGTCGTATTCATCTTTTTCCTTTTTGTTTGGTTTCATCTGACTGACTGATTTGAAATGGTGTAGACAGACAGCATTGTATATTATCTTGACACTAGATTTTGTATTGTGTATACAAAGTAGATTTTGCATGAAACTGGAGATATTGGCGCAACGGGAAGGATAGGCTTGTACTCCGTTTCACAAATTTTTCATAGGCCCACACTAAGCCCAGGAATGGCCCAAAACATAAGCAAAGCAAAACACCCCACACTGTTCATATACCAACCCGACAAAAATTTGCCTACAAAAACAAAACAATGTCTGCTTGACAAAGCAAAAACTGCAGCTTTGAGAGTTTGGTCCGAAAGAAACCAGTGTTTACATGACACCACTCTAAGCGCAGTAATGATCCAACAAAGGTTTTTTTTTAACTAACCTACAGAAGGTAAATTTTCTGGATAATAATCGAAATAAAACTACAGCCAACAGTGTACGTTTTTTTCCTTTTTTTGTTCTAAAAGAAACGTAGACAAATTATTTCTTGAATTTTTGATAGAAAACAATAAGCCCTGAATTCTAATAGAGTCCTCTATGTGGGCAGAAGAAGCTACATTTTCTATGGAATGAAATTCTAAGGAAAGAGAAAGAAAGAAAAAAATTACCAAAACGTTGAGTTCGCTTTGAGAAAGAGTCTTGCGTTTTTGTGTAACCAGCTAGCTTTTGGATCGCTTGAGCGATGCTTACCGAGACCTCTTGACTTGCTCTCCTTCTTTGTTGCTTTGAACAGAACATTCCAGATTGGTCTTGAGGTTGATTAAATTCGTGTCTTTGATTCTTCTTTTCACCGCTTCACAGCTTTTTGCCTTCTTTTGATTGATTTCCAAAGATCCCTAGTGATGTAATCACACTGTTTCTTCTAAGTTCTTGTCTTTATTCCAGCTTAAACTTGACCACGCCGCATTGCTGTTACTTCCCCCTGTTCGGTGTACATCAAGAAGAATAGTCTCATCAAGAATGTTGTTTCGCTCTGATACCAACATTTCGTCTGTCTGCTATCGGAAGACTATATTACCAAGCTTTACCTGGGGAAACGAGGCGAGGAAGGATCATCAGGTGAAGACATATGAGCACCACGATACCTTGGTTGATCTTCAAATGCTCCACCAGCAGAAAGGTTTCCGTCATTTCGATGTGGCGCTTCACCCGCAGGTCCATGGGACGCAAACTCGACCTGTTCAGTTGGTGAATTGTAAACAGAGTTATGATCGTGTGGATAATACATCATCACCGGTGGACCGTTATGTCCCTCTGAAGAAGTCGCATTGTTCTGCTTCATGCCCGGTGGCATTCGGTACATGCTATAAGCAACATTTCCAGGACCATCATGTGAGCGAACAGGACCGTTTCGAGATTGGTGAGAAGAATACGAGGACGATTCATGCCTATACGACGACCCCCATTGCCTATCAGATCGGTCTTGCCTTGGCTTATTATCAGCTTGGTTACGATTGCTGTGGCCTCGCCCAGAACCCCGTGCCTTTGAGTTATTCCAATTCCCTTCTCTATCGCTGTGGTGCTCGTTTCTGTCATGCCCATAATTCCCTCGCCTCACGCCGGATGTCGGCCGCTGCTCCCTAGGGGAAATCTTCTGCAACCAATTCAACACAAGTTTAGAGCAGTTTGACAAACCAAAACCGTCATGAGTTTTATATCTAAAGATACTAACAAACAAAAGATAATATAGAATCAGTAAAGGAGGAGATAGCATATAACAAGCAGGGTTGGATAAAGAGCAAACGACCAAGAACCAAAACCATAAGCCTGAAACATGCCCAAAACCTCCCAAAACATGCAAGTAGATTAAGCAGACAAATCATACTGTTAATTCATTCAAGACCCATACGCCACAAGACTGTCAAACATTTTATCAATAAGAAAATAACACAAAAGCTCATCTTTCATGCCTTACGAAGTAGCTCAAGTTTGTAAGTTTGTAGAAATCTCACACAACCTATGGATAGGGAACAACCTACACATCACAGGATTTGGAAAGCATGCACGCAAGTATTAAGGAAGGGATTCAGTTCTTACAGGATTTGGAAAATAGGTCCCCGTCCCACCTCGGTATCTGGGAGCTTCATTAGCATAACGAGGGTAAATGTTAGGTGGCCTGGTAGAAACAGGTTGTACAGGGGCAACGGGTAGAATACGAGGTCCGTAGGCCATGAGCTGATTAACTACATTGGTGTAAGCAAGAGGTCTTCCAGGGCCATCCCATGGTAAACGCCCCTGGAGATAAGTAGGTGGCACTACGACGGGAGCAGGATACAACACCGGCGGATGTTGAGAATTTTGGCAATAACGGCCATACTGCAAATTTTGCCAATGGTTGTCAAAATCTCCATTGAGAATATCATTCTTGAGCTCTGTTGGTTCTACAGACAACCCAGCTCTGGTAGATTGCGAAGACACATTTAAATCGGACTGGTCTCCCTTTGACGAGTCAAAACTTTTACAGGAATCATGATTATCTACTCCTTCATCCACACTGAGATGGCTTGCCGAAGCATCTGATGTAGCATTACCACCAGCTTGATAGTTGTACATTGGAACCATTGTAAAGAATGGAACAGGTGGTCCAGTGGGGTAAAAAGTATATCCGGAACTATCAGCTTCGTTTTGTTGCATGCCATGGCCAAGGATAAATGGAGCAAGAGGCACTGTGGACTCTGATCCACTTGCCTGAGCTAATTCATGACCATGTATTTGATGCCTCTGAAGTTGAAATGAAGCAACAGGTGGCCGAGGGCCAAAATCCCTTCCGATTGCTTCATTGCTAGATACAGGAATCCATTCTCTGTTATCATCTTCAACCTGGATTGAGTGCTCAGTAACACTCTTCCCTTTTCCATACAGTGCAGGCACAGCCCCAGAACCTACTTTCCTATTCCGTTTATCCCTAGCTGGCTTTGAGCCCCTTGTAGTTGATCCATCCCAAGAGCTTTCAGATGAAGTCCTACTTCTAACGGAACTAGCACAAGAAACAGATCTAGAGCCTGCATTTCTCTCCTCACTCTGAATCTGACTTCCTCTGACTGGAGAGTGGGAATTTTCTAAATCATCTCCCCTTGTTGACCGTATTTTACGACTTGAGGGTACAGTAACGTGCTCTGCAGAAGATGAATGATGTTTATCGTTTGCCTGATGCATTCCATCATGACCATTTTCAAGTCTACAAATATGAGTTCCGCGTTCTTGCTCGTGCCAGTGCTCATGGCCAGACTCGTCAACATTCACTTGTGGAGACCCCATATCTTCATTACCAGCTTTGCTCAGCTTTTCTGAGATTGGATCGGATCCACTAGGAAGATAATGGGTAAATGGTGAAGAAGCAAAGTTTTGCTGAAATTGTACATTAGTACTCCAAGGTGTCTCCATGAAAGGAAAGTTAGAAGGAACAATACCAGGCACATTCCTCTGACCATATCCCATTGAAGCTAACATGGCTGGTGTAATTTGCAAAGGCATGTGGCCCGTAGGAAAATTAAAAGGAAAAGGAAAGTGTCCATTAAAACCTTCCCGGGTAAAAGATGCCATCGAGTTAACAAGATCTTGCTCTTCCTGTTGCATTCCATGTTCCCCTGCGGCAGAAAAATCTTCATTCACGGAAACCGAACCTAAATCATCATAATAACTGTTCACTGCGCTGCTCATGTCAGCAGTACTATCAGGACTTCGAGGGGATGGTGTATGCCTAACTGACGATGAGTCAGCCGCATATCTGATATTGCTTGACAAACTTTCAGACCCCATATTAGTTTTCCTGATATTTTCAGCCCTCATAGAATTAGGTTGGCGTTTTCCCGCTTCTGGGGCTCTACTGCGCCTTGGTTGCAAAAGAGCTTCACCACATGTCTCAGTAAGCTCAGGACTCGACCGCGTTCTGGCAAAGAGATGCCTTCCATGAAAACTATTCACCATAATGTCTGGCTTAACAGTTTGCTGAAGTTTATCATTTGAAGCATTTTGATTAGAACGAGCTTCTTGAGCAAGTTGGTAAGCGTTACCACAACTCTTTGGGTTTTGATATGTTGCTTTAGATGTAACTTCTGTTCCACAGTTATTCTGCTGAGAGGGCATACTGCGAGCTCCTTGAACCTCACCAGAACGGATGGAATTTTGGTTTCTTTTGCTGCTTGAAGAACTACTAGCATTTTCAGCTTGAAGACAAGGCTCAGGATCTCCCAGTCTTCTTGATAGCCATAGGTCATTTCCAGGAGCATCAGGACGACGACCGCTGCCATGTCTATCCCATGTATTCATAAAGAATTGGTTAACCTCATGAATCAAATTCTCCTTAGGGCATTCAAGTAACCTAGCCAACTTCTTAGCACCAAGAGTAAATGCACTTCGTATCCTAAAGAAGTTACCTGCCACAACAATTCAACCAACAAAAACAAAATCCAAGCATGTAAATAAACCAACATGTTTGTGCATCTTCTAGCTTCATATTTGATAAAGAAATAATAAATAAAATCTGAAACAGGCAGCACCTTTACTAACACTGCGTCCAAGGTTGTTGTTTTCACGCAAAGGGTCTATGACATTGAAATGCTTGGAAAGAAAAGGCTGCCCTTGTGTCTCCTGAGCAACAGGGTTAACTGCATAAACTCTACTACAATATTTGAGAAACGCTTCGTTACGTCGTAACTCTCCAGCATCTTTTCGAGGAGGCTCCGCTGCAAAATTGCATAGGAACATAATCAGTACTATAGACAGTTAGATGCACAACAAAAGCAAAGGTGAGATAGACAGCATTTGTAAATACCTGTTACATCTGGTAGTGAACTAACTGGAACAGGGCCCCATAGGCTAATACAAAAATTCTGCCAGTCAAACTTACTAAAGAACTCAAGAAAACGATAGAGAACCTACAAATGCAAGCAATCAAGTCAGGCGATTTGACGAAACCATTCCTGACAGAATAAAGACAGTTTGGTAATGTCACTACCTCGAGGGGTCCAGAAAATGAGTTGTTGAAAACATGAAATATGTAAAGAACCAAGGTTTCCAGGGCATATGTTGAAATAAGCCCATGGTGAGCTCCCAATATACGGCTCTCGTAATAACACCAGGCTTTAATCAATATGATACTACGCTTGAATAAATGGTTCTGGTTTATAAACTGATCAACCTGCATAGATAAAAACATAAAGATATAGAAAATTAAAAATCAAGCCAAATTCAGAAAGAGAAAGCAAGTGGAATGTTCTCTATGGTTGACCTGGTCAAGGAAGCATAGCGTACACAGCCCTCCAATCTGGTTGAAAGATATATCCACCACAATGTTCTCCACCAGGCACTTAATTAACTTCACCTGAAACATTGTACCCGCAAAATCTTAACACACAGTCTAATATGGAGACATAGACCAAACCCAGGGGGAAGCAATATCATTAGGATAAAGGGGGGCATACTTCTGCCTGAATATACTGGACTTCTTTGACATGGAACTCAGCATTCTCATTCTTCTCTTCCTTTTCCAGCATATCACGAACCAAATTAGCCCAAGAATCCTTCAGATTCTGGTTAGTGCTGAAGGCCGTTAAGTCGATGTCTCCATCGGGCAAGTAAGTCTTTAGTGGCACAGATCCAAAAGTAAAGATCTGGTAGAAAATGAAAAGTGATACACAAAGTCAAATATCATATATGAATTAAAAACACACTACAAATCTCCAAGCTTTATCTGGATAATAACAGGAGCAAACAGCAAACAAACAGTCACACCAACCACATCCACAAAAGGAAACCCACCTCAACCTGAAGAGGAAAGCATTCCATGATAAGCCTCCTTACGTATCTAGCAACAGCATTCCGCCGATCTTCCGAAGGCGGATTCGGCTGTATATGAGAAATGAGCTCAGCGGTTCTTTCCTCCGCAACGGCCCACCTTTCCGCATCGAGAGGCCGTGTCACAGAAGCAGACATCCCCGGCAACAGCCCGTTCGGAAACAAGCCACTCGGCGACGACGGCGGAGAAGCCGCCGCCCATGATTCATTCTCACCCATGCAAATCTCTCCCGAACTTCACCTTCTAATCCAATCAAAGACTCTTATCTACCCAACCGTTACGGTTACTGTCAAGCAAGCATTAAATTAGATTGTCTCTTCCGCCGAGTAAATCTACCTTCGATCTGCCACCAAACAGTAAGAATCTAAATCGATTGCGGACGATTCAGTCTCCAATCGGGAATCGGATAAGGAGGAAGAAGGAAAACCCTAGGGAGGGAGGGAGATTCTAAAAACAGAAAGGAGCGGAAATGAATAAGAAGCCTAGGAGGATTGATCCAGAGAAAATCTAGCAGTATCGACGAATCGAGAGGGCAAATGCGAGATTCATCCAAAAAGGTTGCTTACACTCACGGACTCTCTAATCGCTGCTCATCTATTAGGTTTTTGTTATCTTCTTCTCTATTCTCTACTATCTCTTTGTTTCTGGGAGGAGGAGGCCAAAGTGGGAGTGTTTGGTGACGAGGATAGGCGGGGGGTGTTTCCGTACTTTTCTAAATAAAAAACATTTAATGTCTGTATTAATTGTGCTAATTATCATTGTGGAATGTAGAGTTTACACACACACAATTATAAATTTTTGCTTTCATTAGTAATAATAATAAAAAACAATTAAAATGGTGAATGTTACGTATTTCTATTTTGAGTATGCAAATATTCCACGTGCTCACTAATTTTCCTATGGATGAAACCATTCCATAAAAAGTCATAGAAGTGACTTTATGAACCTCTTATCTCTTTGGTTGATTTAATTTTGATGTGTATATATGCATATAACAGGTGTCGCTTTCGTTCTGCAGACATAATTTCTTATAAGTGTGTAATGATTATGAAATGTTGTGTGTTTCTTGATTAATCAGATGAGAAATTATGATATTGGTTAGGATTAGTTTGATTTTTCTCTTATACGCATGATTTTTGTCCAAAAAAACACAAGCATGATTTATTTAATGGGCCTACCTAACGACATATTTGAGTTTAATATTGGGATTAGTTGTTTCTTCCTAGCAAGCCCATGAATATTTTAACGGCTTTACAACCTTTTTATTAACTCGATTTGTCGTCACCACAAGAAATGTATACAACTTTTTTATTAACTTGTTTAGTCCTCACTAGCGGCATTGCGCTCTTTCCATATGGAGTACATCGAAGCTTGGTAAAAGAGTCTACAGATGAGCGTTATGTGTTGGTCCGTTGAAGGCCGAGCAAGCCACTCCAAAATGGCTTCAAAGGACTGAGGAGGGTGGAGATTAACCCGATTGATAAAGTGTTGCCAAACAGAGGAGCTGAAAGAACACTGAACGAAGAGGTGTTCCCTAGATTCAGCGCAATTGGCACAAAGGACACAGGAAGCAGGTACGTCAAGCCCCCATTGTCTCATCCTATCTCTAGTTGCCAGACGATGTCGGACATTAACCCATGTGAAGAAGGCGTGCTACGGAATGTGATCTCATGAACCAGACTTGTCTAAGCCATGTCACCTCTGGACCAGGAGGATAGAGATGATTCCAAGTACTTGCATGTATGTTAGCAAAGACACATCCAAATATTTCTAACATCCATATAAGTTAAACATGCAATGCAGATTGGTACGTGAAAGTCCTTAGACTTGTTTTTGTTGAGACAAGGAGTCGCGCATGGAACGATCCGTTCAAAAGTTTGAGGATGAGAGCAACAAAGTCAGGGTAATTACACGAGAAAGCTCGTGGGACGATATCTCTATGCATCATCATCACACAGTGAACATGTCTCTCGTCAAGACCAAGCTCCTCCAAAATCTTTTCACCACCACAAGATACAAACGGTGAACCAAACGTGACCACATGTTTCATGGCTTTAAAACTAATTAACGAGTTCATGAGCAGCACATCAGGTTCATTATTAACGAGAGTTACCTTCAAGAGAGTGACGTGAAACTGAAACTTAGCTCTATAGCCGTGTTCGAGACAAATGCTCGATTATTTCGGGTAGAAACTGTTCGTATATTCCTTTTGTTGCCTCTCATAGATTCCTCTGTGGACTTAAGGGCATCTTTAACCTTTATGGAGGGGGTGTTTAACAAAAAATAATATAATATTAGGTGGATCTCAGGGTGGGATCCACAGAATTTTAGCATCAATTCTTCTGCAGCTTATTTAAGCACCGCTGTTTGTACTTTTCGCGGACTAAACTGACACGTAATCGTGGAGATGTATCGGTCCGCGAGTGGTCTATTTTTAATTTATTTTAATCAATAATAAAGAAAATAAAAAAAAATTTAAGCACTCCATTATGGGTTGTTAGGTTAATGGTGTTCTAGAGCGTGATTATTGGGGATTTTTAAGGTGGAGTTCTTAACGAAATATAAGAACACGTCTCTTAACTTTTAACTAAAAAAAAGTTAAGAACCAGCTCTTAAATAAGTTAAGAGACCGTTTCTTATATTTCGGTAAGAACTTCACTCTAAGAACCCAAAATAATCATGTTAACCCAAGTGCTTATGAGAGGAGGTGTTTAATAAAAAATAATATAATAATAGGTTATGACCTATAAAATTTTAAGCACCAGCTCTTCTGCAGCCTATTTAAGCACAGCTGCTTGGACTGTTCGCGATCCCACTGACATGTGGTGGTCCGCAATTGATCTATTTTTTTTATTATTTTTTATCAAAAAAAAAAGTTTTAAGCACTCCATTGTGGGTTGTTAATGGTGTTCTAATGCCTCTTAGTAAAAACCAAACCTAAGAGCACCCTTTTATCGGTTAAAAGTGCAGTTGATTTAAGCAATTAAATTTTATTTATTTTTCATTAACCAATATGAAAGTGACACTTGGTTAATGGAGTTTCTCCTAATGTTCCTAAACATCTAATTTGAGAACCGTATTTGACTGTCTTTCTATCTTTTTACCTTTTTTGATTATTTTTCATCTTGAAAACTTATCTTAGACACCTCCATCTAAATAACCAAATTGAACCATAAATGGCCATCCCTAACATAATTCACTATCTTTACCTCAAACTTAGTTGGCCCGAAGAAGAGGTTTTCTTTAAAGAATCAGATCCCTAATTATAACATCGATGACCACACTAAAGAGATTATAATCTGAGAAAACAGAGGATTTCATTGAGAGCCCATGCCGATTGACTTTTCTTTGTAAAAAGTACTAAAAAGTCAAATGGTCAATAAATATTTGAATTTAGATATGATATGTCATACACTCATACTCATTTAAAATGTACTATCTATTATTGTTAAGAAAATAGTTTGGAAAACTCTAGATTGGAAGCTTTAGATGACAGTGACAAATTTATAAAGCCCTGAACTAAAAACAGTCAACAATGCTCTATATGCATGATTTAATTTGAGAGAAAGTTAGGTTTACGCTTATTATACAATTATCTGAAAATGATGTACATCGCATTGTATATGAACACTTTGAAGGGCCAACACTAACAAAAGAACACATACCTAACTCACCGGGAATAATAAATAACATAACATTGATCTTCATAAGATTTGTTTCATCAACATATTCATATGTAAAATCGAATATGCGAATAGGCGAATAGTAATAATAACTAATTACATGTCACTGGACCCATAATAATAAATAAAAAACAAAAAAAAGTAGAGGGGATATATAATGAAGCTGACGTTAATCCTCTGTACATTGCACCAAACTCTCTGCAACTTGTAACCCCATCCTTATCTCATCAACCTCTTCTTCTTCGTCAAGTCTCTCGAATCATCGAGAATCTTTTTTATATTCTCTTTCTTTTGGTGTTATACAAAGAGATTCCTAAGAACATTAAAGAAAAAAAAAACAGAGAACAATTTTCTATAAACGAGAATCATCTATATAAAACATGAACTCCACGATAGCTGCGGGAGACGGAGATGTTTCGGGTGGCGCGGCGGAGTTTATTCAGATTAGATTGAATCATAGACACGATCCTAAGGAGAACCAGTGTTCTTCGGTTCTCGTTAAGTATATCAAAGCGCCTGTCCATCTGGTAAGTCTATGTTTCTTTGTCCCTGTATATCGCTCTCCCTTGTGTGTTTATCGCTGTTTTGATTTGATCATCAACAGGTTTGGTCTCTGGTGAGGAGATTCGATCAGCCACAGATATACAAGCCTTTTGTCAGCAGGTGTGTAATGAAAGGTGACGTTGGAATTGGCTGTGTTCGAGAGGTGAACGTTAGATCTGGCCTCCCAGCTACTACTAGCACCGAGAGATTGGAGTTCTTTGACGATAACGAACACATTCTTGGTATCAAAATCCTGGGTGGTGATCACAGGCTTAAGGTTTGAGTGTGGCTTTAGCATCTCCCAACGAACTAGGCTTCGAGTTGATGGATTCTTTCAGTAGAGCTGTAGGTCCAATTGACTAGCCTTTACCACTTCAATGAACTAAACCTTCATTTTTCTGTTATTGCAGAACTACTCATCAGTGGTTACAGTACACCCAGAGATAATAGATGAGAAAGCGGGGACAATGGTAATAGAGTCATTTGTGGTGGATGTACCAGAAGGGAACACCAAAGACGAGACTTGTTACTTTGTGGAAGCACTTATACGATGCAATCTCAAATCTCTGTCTAGTGTTTGCGAAAGAATGGCTGCTCAGAACATGACATGAGTTATGGACTGGTACTTAGTGTTCGTCCTCAAATTGTAGGATCGTATATAGCAACACTGGTAGGCGAAACTGATCACGTGAAATACATGCTCTCTGGATTATAGACAGAGATTCCTCTAGTACTCATTTGGGACTGATTATGTGTGTGTGGTTGTATAAGTTATAAACTGCAGCTCTATATTTTTTTAGTCAGGGCAGGAATGTAGTTTTACCTTTCAGTCAAGTTTCTATTTGTGAAATATATGGACCACCAAAAAGTGAGTTAGATTTAAAATTTTTGGTTTCAGAAAACAGAGGAAATTCAACTTCCAACTTTTATATATCCAAGTCTTTTAATTACAACCAGAACTAAACAAAATCTATATTATAGGATAAATTAATTGCAGCAACTTAAGTCACTTAACATCACTTCTTGAAGGAATGATCCTCTGTATTAATAAAACAGAGTAATTTTATGTATTTGCAAAACAGATATTTAGTTTGGTTTTGGGTTTTCCGCATAAGAGTTAAAAGGAAACTGATTTTGTTTGTTGTTGCTGCTGACGCAAGTAGGCCTGGGCATTTTAACCTGGACCCGAAGATCCAAACCGGAACCGACCTAAAAATACCCAATCCGGATCCGGACCGGAAATTTATAAGTACCTTTTGGGTCTAAATTTTTGTATCCGAATGGACTTGAAACCGAAAGGAACCGACCCGAATAGACCCAGACCCGAAAAGAACCGACCCGAATAGACCCGACCCGATAAAAACCGATTTGTACCCAACTTAAAAACATGTATATCTAAAACTATAATGTTTTTGTGTTCTATTTTATATATATTATTTTATGATTTAGTTGAAATATCTTTTATTAACAACATTTGTTATTATTTTGTAATATTGTTTAAGTAATATGAAGCTTTAAAAAGTAAAATTTAGAGTTTAAAAATGTTTTATGTTAATTATTAATAGTTTCATTTAGGTTATTTTGTAAAATTTTAGATATATATGACAAATATTAACTAAATTTGATAGAATTGGGTATGTCATGTCTTTTTTAGATCCTAAGTACCCGAATTCGACCCGGACCCGATATGGACCCGAAAAATTATAGGTATTTTATGGGTATTTTAATTATAGATCTGAACCCGAGAAGAACCGATCCGAACCTGAACCGAAAATTTCTAAATACCTATTGGATCTAAATATTTAGGACCCGAAAGACCCGGATCCGAAAGAAACCAGCCCGAACCCGACCCGAAGACCCGAACGCCCAGGCCTAGATGCAAGTATCTTTTATGGAGTGTAATTGAAATTTGTGAGGACTGATGCTTGGTTACATTGTGCAGTGGCGGACAGAGAATATTTTTACCGTTATCATAAATATATTACTTATTTATTTATTTATAATTATTAAAATTTAATATTTTTTTTAAAAAAAAATCAAGAAAACATAATTAACAGCATAAAGATATATATATATATATATATAATATTTAAAATACTGTTGCCATATAATAATGATTTTTAAAACTTAAAGTTAGTGGTGAAAATAAATATAAAAAACTGGTGTCAGGGTAGAATCAAATCTAATTTTTTTGGGGGTGTCAACAGGAGGATCAGACCAACATAAATAGCTAAAACGGTTGTAATTGCTTACAATAAAAAAAAATTTATTGGTTTAACTGGTGTCAGTTGACACCCCTACCTCCGATGTGGGTCCGCCACTGACATTGTGGCATCTAAGAGTACATTCTTGCCTTTGGATAATGACTAGTTGATCATATGATAGTTGAATAGATCATAATGTGAACATTTGGTCGATTTATCTGAATTAATGTTAGCCTATTAGTCTCATTCCAAAATTTTTTTTTATCTATTTTCGTTGTGTAGACAGTACTGGTCTAGAGTAAAAACATGCCTAAAGCAAAATTACAAAAATGATATCCCTAGATAAGATCGAACCCACCATCTTGTAGAGACATACAGGTTCTCTAGCCACTACACCAATAAGACATTACCAATTTTGGCGCCCCAAATTTGGTTATAATATTTGGTGCCCGAAGCCTATGCTTCACGGGCTTTAGCCCAGGGCCGGACCTGTGCGTAGGAACAATGCAGTCAAACTGGATAGTAGTCACAATGAACCATTCATATTGGATCTCACATGCAGCTTGTAGATGCATATTTGATCTCATATGCATGGAGTATATCTTGTTTCATGTATTTTTATCAGAATTTTGCCAATCGCAATATCATGATATAATTTGAGATTAAGGTGTGAGGGATTACAACGTTGACCAAACCCACTAACCAGTTTAGTTATTTACTTGTCTATGTTTCTTTGTCTGTATACACATCTTCTATCATGAGTCATCCTCACTCCTAAGGGTCTCTATGAATGATATATGTTTCAAATATTTGTAGTCAGTGTTTTGTGAAAGCCGTGTATATTCCCGCCGAAACCGCAAAAAACGCCAAAACCGAAAAACGTATTTTCCCGCCAAAACCGGAAAAACACATTTTCCGCCAAACCCGGAAAAACGCATTTTCCGCCAAAACCGTAAAAAAAATATTTTCCGCCAGAAACGCAAAAAATGCACTTTTCCCGTCAAAAACGCCAAAAATGCACATTTTCCGCCAAAACCGCAAAATGCATTTTTCCGCTAAAATCGCGAAAAAAAAAAATTTCCCGTCAAACCCGCAAAACGCACTTTTTCGTCAAAAACACATTTTCCGCCAAAACCGCAAAACGTATTTTTACCGCCAAACTGCAAAAATGTATTTTCTGCCAAACCCATAAAAACGTATTTTCCGCCAAAACCGTAATAATGTTATTTTTCCGTCGAAATAAAAAAAATATATTTTAATCATTTTATTAACAAGTCTCCTGGATGCATGGACGAAATGAAAAAATGAACAACACCGAAATGAAGCATCTGGATAAGACATCTAAATGGATCATCTGGATGCATCTTCCAGATGAAGCATCTGGATAAGACATCTAAATGGACCATCTGGATAAGACATCTAAATAGACCATCTGGATGCATATTCCAGTCATATATTATTTGCAGTCTTATACATTTGTTTCTTAAATCCGTTGATACTTTTATTTTCCTTTATCTTCATATCTGTACAAAAGACTAAAAACCCGTAGCTTTTAGTTTACGCAACAATTAGATTAAACAGTCAATTTTTCTTTAGAAGGGTATGAAGAAATGTTCTTCTATGTCGGGTCTGTTGATGTGTACTGTTGCTTCTGTGATGTCTCCATGACTCCATGGTATGTTGTTCTGTTACCGTCCGCATTAGCTTATAGAAAACAGGAAAAATCAGTTATTTAGCACTTTAATATGGATATAAAGATAGCATAGAAGAGAAAAGTAAATGACTTTCCATCTTCCACAAAGTGTTGCAGAACAAATTGTGAACACAACACCGACCACACATAAAAGCCTATTCTGGAACAAAATGCAGCTGCTTAGATCTCCACTTATGCTTTACTTTGAAACGCTCAACACCAAAGATCAACTGTTGCTCGTGGTACAATATTCCCAGTAGGAAAATTGGCATAATTTGATATGTGTGATTTCCCCTTCTATGATAGGTTTTAGCTATCTAGAACTCGATGAACAATGTAATGCTTCTTTATTACCAACGAGAGAATCGATTACAGCTTTGAGTATGAACTAAGCAAATCTCTCATGACGAACTAGCTCAGATCATCAGTCGCATGATAAGTACAGACTCATATCGTCTATATCAAACAACATCAAAGCATAATCCTCACTTCGCCCAACTCGGCTTCTTATACTAAGCTCACTTGCAACAGAAACAATCTAACTGCAAATTCTCTCCTTCTCTCAGAGTCTTTGCTTTACTCTTCCTCCTTTGAACATCCAACGGCCCTTGCCACGTCATCCTCTTCCACTACTTCCTGCCCTTTGTTTCTTCGATATAGTAAGCCGTCTTATTACCATCATCCTACTCAAATGCTTAAATTGAATCTTATGTCGCACTGGTCTGAGTTGAGTACTAGAGCACATGTATTGCTTTCCCTCCCTATTAATGAGTTGACATATATATTTGACATGACGACCCCCTGCATATTCATGTGTTTGTACTTGAAGTGCCAGTATTTTAATTTTCTTTGCTTCTTCCACCGATGATGAATCTGTTGCAGAGTGTATATAGCAACCACTTCAGTAGTGTTGTCAATCTTGTGTGAGCCTCCTCAATATCTGCTTTCCACAACAAACTCACCACAAATATTGGCTTAAACTTGTTCTCATTTCCAAGAATTCAAAATCCTTTGTTTGGCTGAGAACTGATCAGCCTTTTTCTGAAATTGTCAGCAATTCTCCTGCCTAAACTTATGACTCCATTTCATCACTGAAAATCTCTCGTTGATCCTGATTTTTATTGTCTTGCCTCGGTTTGAACACTGCACCTCAACAAGCATGCATAGCACACAGTCTATATCCAAGCTAACTCGCGTTATTTTTTCTGTCAAGCACAGTGAGCTCTTTGACACAGTTTTAAATATGAATATGAATAGAGAAACACATGCTTTATATGATCTTTTTGTGTAACGAGTTATATTTTTCCTTTTAAGCTTCTTTTCCACCTTAAAGAAACGGCAATAACTTTGTAAAGACGTCTTGAGAGGAGTTGAAAGATCTTATTGGGTCCAATGGAATATTAAATTTGTTGCCACTGGCCAACTTGCCTTCACCTCTCAATCTCTGTGGCCCAACCTTTGACTAAACTATCTGGTCTAAATATCCCACGCAGTTTGAATTGAAATACAGGAACTATAATTGGCTAAATTCTGAATTTTGTATCGGTATTACTATTTCCTTTTGTTTCTTGAATCTTGTTCCTTTTTTTTCATATGGTCGGTCCAACCCGCAGGCATTAAATGCTCCGTTGCTTTACATGTTCTTCAACTTGCAAGTGGTTCTGACTATGTGCATCTCTATGTTTTGTTTTATTGCATATTCTTTGGGATTCGGCAAGTTCTCCTTGTAATATTTGTAAATTTGTTATGGACTCTTGTCAAGAATAATACTACTAAGTACTGAACAAAAATTTAGATCAAAATGGCCATAAACCCCTGTGTTTCTAGACCTTTGTCTTAACCATATGGACGGACCACAATACAGAATAGAAAACAGCCAATTAGCAAGAAGACAACGCAATTTTTTTCCTTCGGAAATTATATTATACCAAACTCCACTTGTCTAGTTCTTCACGTAGGCCTCGATCAAGTTTTGATAGAATGCAAATAATGTAATCTAATAAGAAGCAGAAGTACTGCGGCCATCTTTTTATGGTGAATTTTGAGAATGTGAACGCATTTGGTAGGCCTAATATGGGATTCAATGGTCTGGTTCTTCACATGAATGGGCTTTAACACTTAAGTGGAAAACAACAGCAGTACTCTTGCAGCAGACAAGAGAACATGTCTCTCGGCTATACCTTGAATCACTTCACACTACACACACTCGAATCTCCACTAGGATATCATATAGATCGTATGACATCTGGTAAAATTTTGACAATATATATATATTTATTAATATATATATATAACCGCTTCAAATTCGCTTCTGATATTAGTAAACCGGCGTTAGAATTATATAATACTACTACGGTTTTAATTATTTGTTTACTCCACGTAAAATGGAGTATTAACTTCAAATTCTAAAAAGGAGATTTTGTTTATCATAAGACTTGTCATTACATGATGCTATTAGAAAGATTTATGCAAAGTACGAAATAACAATGGAAAAGATGGGGAATTACAGTTGATAAAAAAAATATTGTTAATATAAACATTATAAACACTTCGTATATTCTGCCTCCTCATGCTGAGACGAGCAAATAACGAAAATGCTGGGCCAAAAAACCTTAAAGCGACACTGACATTTTTTATCTTAAATAAAGTACTTAACCAGCCACAACTAAAATTAAACAGAGCTATTCTCGCGCTCCAGCGTCCAGCCGATCAGAACCGTCCACGTCAATGAACGAAAAGACAAGCACACGGCCTAGATGCATCCACGTCATCATCATCGTCACAAAAATCTCAGAACCAGTAAAAAATCGATTTTCTTAATTAATCAAGCTCGAAGAAATTGTCGACATCCCACGGAGTTGAATCGAAATCTCCATTCAACCGGAACGAAAACTCTTCCGGTTCGTCATCGTCTCTCCGGTTCGGAACCGGTTTACGGATTTCGATTTCGTCCACAAACAACGGCTCCGGAGGAAACTCAGAATCCCAGAAACACTCGCCGGCGAGAGAAAACTCCGGCAACGAGTACGGATCAGGAAACAATCCCGCCACGTCAGGCTTCACCTCCGCCGTTTCCTCTTTGACGTTGAACCGAAGAACAGACGTCGGAGAACAGAGGCTCTGGCTCCCGGAATAACATCCGGAGACCGTTTTAAGATCGATAACCGGCGTTGTTTCCTCCGGCGAAGGAGGAGTAAGAAAATTAGTCAGAGCGTTGTGACCTTTGAGACGAATCGCGGCTCGGTCGTAAGCAACGGCGGCTTCCTCCGCCGTGGCGAAAGTCCCTAACCAAATCCGAGTACGGCTCGCGGAGTCTCTTATCTCCGCCGCGAAGGATCCCCACCGCCTCTGCCTCACGCCTCTGTACTTTATGGGATTCGCTGACACGTCAGCCTTAGCCTTTCTCTCGCCGCCGCAGCCTTTCTTCTCCGCCTTGCATCTAGCTTTTCTCGGGGGTTTGGTTTCGCCGAATCGAATCTCCTCCACGTACCGTTTCACTCTCGGAGTCGGAGAAGCCTTGTCGTTTTCTTCTTCGTCGCTTGATGAGTCAGTGGCGAAAGGGTCGGTGAAAGAGATTCGGACCACTCTCGGAGAGCCGTTGGATGGTTTAGCTGGCACGGGTTTGACCGTGCAATGTTCCGTGAACTTTACTCTTCTTGATCCTCTCTCCATCTCTCGAACTCTGTAATAATCACCAAAAGAGAGAGAAACTAAAGATGATTTTTTTTTTTAACTGTGATGAATCGTAGAGAGAAAGAAAAGATATGAGTCAAAATGTTAAAGAAGGAAGACTCGCCGTTTCTTAGGAACATTGTTTACTTAAATATATAAGTCATGACATTTATTATTTCCATATTCTCCTTTTACTTTTATGGCCATTTTTATTTAATGTGATTTTTTGGAATATTTACTGTTTTCTAAAATTGTATCTTTTTGTTTAACTGTAGAGAGATATTAATACGGTATTCAAACCGGTTTAGCAGTATTCTTTTTTTTGTTCAAACCGGTTTAGCAGTATTCATAATAGAGGAACTTACTCTTTTTACTCATGAACTAAAATAAAATTAAAAAAACTCATTACAATTGTATACTGAATTTTTGTAGTATTATGGTTTATAAACCGAAAGAGATGGTAAACCGGAAATTACATCGGTCTTTGTATTAGGGAAATTAACGCGGTTCGTGACCCATTGGGGACTCCAAAACGGCTTTCCGCATCTCAGATTGAGACGTTATATCTCTGACACGTGTTAGTTACCGTATCGAGAGTGGAGCTTTTGTCCTACCTTAATAGCTTGGTCTCCAAGCCATTTTAAGTCTTCCACGCCAATAACTCATGCGCCAGTCTGTGGGACCTTCTCGTGTGAGATTGATTAGTCACGAGGATGTCACTCACCAATAAAATTTTAATGCTAATGACTAATGAGTCTATTGATGTGTTTAAAAAGAGAGTAATGGTAGTAGTCTCGTGTCAATTTTGAAACGTCATTTTAAAATTGTTTGAACCAACGATCTTTCGCTTGGAGGGCAAGTCACTGCCACCCTCTAATATTTAGTTATTTACTAATGTCTCTTGTCGGAAACAGGGAAAAAAGTAAACTACATTAGATTTTCCTTTTAAGTTTTGAATTTTTAAATGAGCTTTGACTAGAATTGGTCGGGGAAAACAAAATCATTAGAAAAAGAAAATTAATAATCTAATTGATAAAATTACAAATTAAATTAACTTAATTACTAAAACAATAGTAATATTCTACTACTTACATTACATGTGATTTCAAATTCTTTTGTCTGTTTTATAGTTGGTGTTCGTCTTGTACTCCTGGCAAGATCAATACAATATAACACAGCCAAATGATATAATATGCTATATATGGAACAATAATAAATTGCATGGCGTTCGTTAGGACTCGTGTCTTGAAATCTCATTTTGTGTGCTTTTACTGCATATACAGAGGAAGGAGAAAACTTTATTAATCATTTCATCATCCTCCGTCACGAGCCCGTCATTTTCATAAGTATATGTTACCACTTTCACTTCAACAACTGCAGGCTGCAGCAGGGCACACGTATGTCCTGACACGTTGGTATCAATATCATTATTATTAGCAATGAATCTATATATATCAAGACATAGACCTTATGTGAAATAAAAGGTAAGCGTTATTCAAACAGAGTCTTGAATCTTGATGGACTCAAATCTAACACCACAGTGAAGTAGTTATACGTTTTAGCAGTTCACAACCTTTGTTCTTTACACCCAAAAAAGCCTCTGTTCTACTTCTTTATCTTCTCTAGTAGCCAAACTCAGAACAATTTTTTATAAAATAGATTAAAACCCAGGCAAGTACCAGGCCTAACAACTACAACCAAACATGATTTTTTTCCTTTTCAAAAAAAAAACTACAACCAAAGTACAGTCCTTAATTAGCTCCCAAACACTATTTAACATCATTTTACACTTTGTTGGGGGTCAACCGCTGGATTGCATATGATTGACAATAGTCATAGAGATAATACAGAGAAGGGCCCATACGCAGGGCCAAGAGCCCAAGACCACATGTAGCTTTAATTTACACATATACCCTTAAAATCATAATTAATTCACAAAAAGATACCCCAAAAGCTCTAACCTTAGGTTTCAGTTCACTCATTCAGAGTTCGATCCTCCTCTCCTCTCGTCGACGCCGTCCCTTAAACCTCCGACGTATCCTCGCCGCAAATTTCAGCTTAGGTATAACTCCTCTCTTTCTCTCTCCGCTTATTTCAGATTTTTGTTTTGGTTCTCTGTTTCGGAAAACATTAAAGTTTCGAACTTGTGCTGTCTCGTCTATAGTAACATAAAGTTTCGAACTTGTTCTGTCTTTTCAGTCAGATCTCTAGATTCAGAGCTCACAGCAATGGAGTACGTAAACCCAGAAGGTCTACGATTAGATGGTCGCCGATTCAATGAGGTATCTTTGCATCTTTACTCCTTGTCTCTGTTAGCAGCCTTCACAAGTTGATGGCTTTTGTAATAGATGAGGCAAATCGTAGCTGAGGTTGGAGTGGTTTCAAAGGCTGATGGGTAAACACAGTTCGTACTCTTATCTTCATCTCAGTTCTAACCTGGCACTTGCATGAATTAAAACTCAAAGTTCGTTCTTTTCTTGTTATCTAGTTCTGCTGTTTTCGAGATGGGTAATACAAAAGTAATTGCAGCTGTTTATGGCCCTAGAGAGGTATTCATTCTCTATGATTGATTGATGATTGCCCTTTTATTTTATGAGTAAGTGAATTAAGATTATGTGTCTTTGCTCTCTTAGATTCAAAACAAGAGCCAACAAAAGAATGGTCATGCATTGGTATGTGTATATGTTTTGATCTTCTTGTGTATATTCTTCTTGGTAAAAAAGCTTTGTGAATTTTAAATGCTTCTCTCTAACTTTTGGTAGGTGCTTTGTGAGTATAGTATGGCTCATTTTAGTACTGGTGATCGCAGAAGACAGAAAAACGACAGGTTTACACACTTACTACATATCTAAAAGACTCACTGTTCTTGCAATTAGTCATAAAAATTGAATTCTTGTGTGTATTATGGTATGGTCAGGCGATCAACAGAGCTATCTCTTGTCATCCGTCAGACAATGGAAGCTTGCATATTAACCGAACTCTTGCCTCACTCTCAGGTTTGCCTTAGATATTTCAAGTCAGGAATCTGTTGTCAGTCCTATATTGGGTCCTGTGTTTTAAATGGCGCATGGCGCTCTAAGGCGAGGAGGTTGGAGCCATGCGCCTTGCGCCATGGCGCTACAAGGCGCTCGCCTTATAGTTAGAATGCTTTCAAACGTGGTTTAGTTATATACAGCTTTAGAGAACTTATATATGCATTGATAGATGTTCTTAGGTTATAACTTAGAAGTGTATGTGTTAGCTACAGACGTGTAACTATTTCTATGGTTACGTACAGAGGATAGTTATAGAGTAGACTCGTATATAACACTAGTACAGTCAGCTATACCAAATTGTCTTATTTATACACACTAATATAGTCAGCAACAAGTTAGTCATGCACACTAATATAGTCAGCTATGTACACATATATAAACCCCAAAACACCTAAACAAAGAACTTGAAACTAAAAAACTAAATTCAATTGATCAAATCCAACAAAACCTAAAACTCTGAAGATCTAAGCATTATGTTTTAAGGATATTTAAATGGTCGAGAAAGTAGTGATAGAGTTCCAAGATGTTTTAAGGGTTCCGTCAAAGTAGTGTTTTAACGGAAACTATAAGGCGCGCCTTAAGAGGTTCAAGGCGCTTATATTTAAGCCAATGGCGCACCATGGCGAGCGCCTTGAGGAACTAGGGCTCGCCTTAGAGGACTGAGGCGCTAGGACCATCGCCACTGTGCGCCTTGCGCCTTGGCGCAAAAGGCGATCGCCTTTTAAAACACAGATTGGGTCTTGATGGATTGTTTCTTTTATGCAGATTGACATTTTCCTTCAGGTTCTACAAGCTGATGGAGGTAGCTGTGAACCCCTCTTTGTTTATTCAATCTCTGGATCTGTTTCATTAACGTTGTGTTGTGGTAACCAGGAACAAGATCAGCTTGTATCAATGCTGCGACGTTAGCTCTTGCAGACGCTGGAATTCCAATGCGTGATCTCGCTGTTTCCTGTAGTGCTGGATACTTAAACAGTACTCCACTTCTTGATCTCAACTATGTGGAAGATAGCGCTGGAGGAGCTGATGTAACCGTCGGCATTCTACCTAAACTAGACAAAGTGACACTCCTTCAGGTTTCATCTCTCTCATATCATCACACTTCTCTTACATCCGCAATCAAATTTGATTTGCTGACGGTTTATGTATCGGTTCAAAATGTGTAGATGGATGCAAAGTTACCGATGGAAACATTTGAAACGGTCTTTGCCTTGGCTTCTGAAGGTTGCAAGGCGATTGCAGAGAGAGTACGCGAGGTAAACAAATGGTGTTCTTAATCTTTTAAACAACATTAAAGAGCATTCTTTGTTTTCTAAATCTTTTGTTCTGCTTTTTATTTTATTTTGAAGGTACTTCAAGAAAACACCAAACAGCTAGAGTATCGCCGAGCTGCATAAACTTCAGAGCTTTCTAGCTATAGTTAAAAACGATTATGTACCAAGATTTTTTTGTCAATTGAGTTCGTTAACTTTTGCTGCTAGTAATGCAAACTCAAAGTTAGTATGTTTTGGTTAATATGTGAATCTGAAAGCTTAAGACTGAACACCTAATGTTTCATCTATTGATACACTAGCCATTGCCAAGAGAAAAAAACATAGGCTTTTTGTTTGTCACACTACATCAAGTCTGGTCTGAGAATTCACCAGCTTATAAACAACCCTACTGAGAAATGAGAGAACAAACATGCAATTAAACTAGAAACAGCGATGACTCTGCTTTTCCAATGTTGCAGTACAAAAAAACTGCAGAGACCTTTGCAATGGAATAAGCATAATATTCTTTAAGGATGAGATTCTAAAAGAATCAGAATCCTTTGCTCTGAAGTTCAAGTTGATCAAAGCAGAAACTGGATTTAACAGCAGTTAACATAAGCTTGCCGGTCCATTCTTCTCCTGGCTTCAAAGTGATTGGTCTCTCTAGTGCTGCACCGTCCACACAAAGCATGCTTTTGTACTCATCATCCCCAAAATCCGTCATGGTTTTCGATTTCTTCTCCCATGGATTCCATACCACTGCAACATCATCACCATCATGAACTAATGAAACCCATATCATGTAAAGAAAAAGCTAGTAATCAACTGTCTGATTCTTTACCGGTGTCTGGAAGTCCTTCTTTTCCGATAACATATGTTCTTTTCCTTTCATGGTCGAGAACTGCTACCACTTTGGGAGATCTAAGGTAAGTCCTGTCTATCTGAAACCAAAATAGAAACATTCTGTTGTGAGTTAAAACCGAAAAGATACTTGTTCTTAGCTATCAATGTTTTGCATGATCATCTTTACCTCAGATTCAAAGGTTATAGCGTCGCCTTGTTCAGTCAAAAGCTCTCTTTTGCTGAGGTTGTCCAAGTAGTCCAGTGTCTCTAACCCTTCAACCCTCACTTCACTGTTAACCCAAAAAAAAAAGACTAATGATTTCACCAAAAGACATAATCTTTTTGTTGATGATGTCTTTTATAAAGAGTAGAAAGTACCTTATGTCTGAGACAGAGAGGTAAGTATGATAAGCAAATGAGAAGCTAAAGGGCTTGCCATTGATGTTTCTAACACGAGAAATCAATGTTAAGTCTCCATCTATGGCAAGTGAAACCCTGAGACGGAACTCAAAGCTGCAAATGGAAACACACACATACAATTAGGATCTGTAAAGAGAGAGAAAAAAAAGGCAAATGATGATTCTTCTTACCTGTGAGGCCATTGCTTCAAGTCCTCTTCTGATGATTTGAGAAGAAGATCAACAAAAGATCTTCCAAAGGATTCGTTAGAGGCAAGAGGAGGTGGGTTCTCATCGATAACCCAGACTTTGTTCCTTGCAAACCCATGTTGATCCAGTGATCCACAATCTCCAAACTTCAATCACACACACAAACAAAGTCAATTACAATGTTCAAAAATAAAAAAGTGACAACAATGAGAGAGCACTAAAGTTACCTGAGGATAACAAATCTGGATCCCTCCACGCATTGATTTTGGGTGTTTGAAGATTGCCTAACACAATTTTACATTTGTTAAAAAAAAAATCAGATCTTTATGCTTCTTTCTTTGATGGGTTTTGGTCTACAATCACATACCTTGTTGCTAGTGAAAAGGAGCTCTTCGCCTTGGTCATTCCTCCACGAAATCACTTGTCCTCCATGTAAACTAATCTGCAAAATCAAACCCACAACACATTGATCTTAAAAATCTCGACTTTGAGAGAGAGAGAGAGACAAGAGGAAGAAGTTGAAGAGAAAAAGTTGAAACCTTTGCTGAAGCTCCGTGTGGGTTACGGAGAAGGACTTGGTCAATGCCATTCCAATCTTTGGTTATCTCAGTAGCTGCTTTATCATCCCACACTGCTGCGTAATGACCCATTTCTTCTTCTCTCTCTCTCTCGCTCAGAAAGTTTCAACCTTTTACTTGTTCTAAATTTGAAAATCTCAAGAATTTTCCGACAAGTTGTGTCTGAATCCACAGCCCAAAGAAAGGAGCAAGACGACAAAATAGCTTTTTTTCTTTCTCTCTCTCTTTCTCTCACAGGAAACTCATGACCACGACTGTGATTAGATCTGGAAATCTACTGTTTTGCTCTCATTAAGTACTCTCCACTCAAAGCAAAAATAAAATAAAATAAAGGATAGAGAGAAAGAAGGCAACAACACTTGGCGATAGAATGAGCAAAACACCTATCTTAGATTCTTATTAGTAATTATCACCACCACTGGTTAATTTCATTTATTTGTATATTATGGGATAATATTAATAAATTTTCAGGTTTAGTTTTATATGGTAAAGAGCAAAAAAAAAAGAACAAGTTTGAGGATAGTGATGAAATCCAATAAAAGAAAAAACGCGAAGAACAGATTAAGGAAACACTTTGATGAACTTGAGAGTTAATAATATACTAAATATTGTTATGGAATAAAAGATAAGTAAGAGATCTGTGATGGGGTTTATAGGAGTCTTCAGGAGGAGGAGGAGGAGGCTACGTGCATTGCTTCACATAGACATGTCGGAAACAGAAATGAACTTTCCTCAGTACATAGAAGAACGTCTTTTAATATTAACTTGAGAATTATTATTATACAGTATTAAACACCATTTATGTGTGTTAATAATGCCCAGCCTGTTTTATAATTAAATAGGAAGATACATACAAACATAAGTTTTGAGGGTTAGAGGAGACGAATGATACCATAATTAGCGGCCAGATTCTTTGGTTCATGCACGAGGATAGTCAGAGAGAAAGAAACCAACAAAAAAACTATTGATCTTTCTCTAGCAACAGTCGATGACACCGTACCACGTGTGCGGTATCTAATCACCGGTCAGTTCTTCTATTTGTACTTATTTGAGAGAATTTTTAAAACACGTCCAAACATGAACAAAACGCATGGCTCATATGGAGAATCAGGTCTGTTCCAATCCTAAGTAGATACTTAAATTACTCTTATCCAAAGTGATATGACCTCACCTACTTCGTAATGTATCTTATGTCACAAAGCTAACAATAACTTTTATTTAGGGACAGTCACATTAATACTTCGGTTGACATTTTCAAACAAATTAAAGAAAATAATTAAAATACATTTATTTTTTTAACAATTATAACTATTTAACCAATAATGCTTGAGACAAATATTTTTTTTTTGTAAAATCAATGCATTTTGCAATTAATATAAATTTTAAACATAAATAGATTATATTAAGATTGTAAAATGACACTGATTATAAAAGAGGAGATGGATTGTATATTTTAAAAATAACAATTGAAATTTTGAAATGGTTGCAAGTCCCATTGGGCTCTCTCTGTTAGGTTCCAACCCTCTCTTCCTTACATTAGCAAACGAGCCTCGTCTACTAAAGAGAATTATGAAGATTGAAGACGCAAATTGCATAGAAGAACCAGCTTTACTATTTAATATTGCACATTATTTTTTGATCTTCCACAACTTGGTTCATAATACAAATCAAAGCCTAACAATCTTACTGAAAAGTCATTTACTAAAACCATGCCAAGAGTAAACCGTCAAGGCATGTACATCCTTCTTAAACGTCCCTCGTTCTAGAAAAGTTTCTTTAGAACCTTAAAGACTCTTTATAAAGCTCTCTAGTCTTCGTCAAGCCTTACATAAGAAACAAGAGTTGGTTAGAGAGAAAAAGACAACAAGCGGCTAAGATAAGAAAAAGGTCACTGAGGAGGAGGATCAGTAGACCTTTTGATGGTAAGCTCAGCTCTGAGATGGAGTATGCCATTGATGAAGTAAAGACTATCCTCCGCAATAAAAGACGTCCATGGGATCCCAAACAAGTTTCTGTACCCAACTGCTTTCCCTCCTGTGAAGGTGTAGTTCCCTTTGTACTTGCTTATGAACTCCTCCGATGGCTTTGACCTCGCCGAGAACTCGTAGTCCACTCCGAAACTCACCGACCCTTTCTCCTGCATCCCGAGAAACAGTCCAAAACAGTGGAAAGAGCTCTGTTGGTCCATGTTGCAATGCGCCGAGAGGAAGAAGCCTTGACCGCCTAAGTGAAAGGCCTGCGAGTACACTCTCCCCGAGGGGAACAGTCCTGCGCATTCTTCTCTTTTAAGGTCTAGGTAGACCACGCACTGCGGCCTAGGAAGCTCGAACTCGACGACTTTAACGGGTCTGTATTTGTAAGCTCTCTCTATGAGGCGTCGGTTCACTGAGGCTGATTCTTCCGCGGCTAGGCTGCGTTGCCTGTGTGGGGCTTCCGCCTTGAAGAAAAGCGCTTCTAGAACGAGCTTTGATGCTATCTCGTGGTCGAAGTCGCTGCACGTCAGTACCTTCTTCAGCTTTCTGCATGTCATGAATGGGAAGCGGATGGATAGCGCGAGGCGTGACCCGAGAATCTCTCTTCGCTCCTCCAACGAAGGGTACTGCGCTCTTGCCCATTTCAAGATAAAATCATAAACTGCATCCTCTGATGCAATCTGGAGATCGTCGCTTGATAAGATTGCCTCGATTCCTGCCAATGGTAGAGACATAACCTCCTCCTGAAACCTGTAAAGAAGAGAAGTAACCATAGCCATTAGAACACTAGAGAGAAGCTCGAGATATGATGTATAATTTTGAGGGTCTTACTTGGTGATATCCTTGTAGCGTGCAGCGAGGAACTGTTTTGCAGCATCGGTTAAAGGCTGAACAGCTTTAGCCATCAGAACACTAGACGGAAGCTCGAGATAGAGCAGCGCAGACTCGGGAGTCATAGGCATGTTGCGGAGAAGCCTGCTGCAGTACCTCATGCAAGAGGCGACCTCAAATTTATCAGCAGCCATGAGCACATCTAACAAAGCAGGTGCCGTGGCCACAGATACCACATTGCTATACATGAAGTTTAAAAGCTCCATCAAAGCAGCTTCCTCTGCCATGCACACAACAAAGAAATGTAAATCAAAAGCCATCTATAAAGAGGAAGTAACACACAACAATAGCAACAAACAAAACCTATCTGTGTCTAGTACAAACTAAACTAACATTCAGATATGTACACATGAATAACATTACCTGAAGCATTGATTCGAAGAGTGACATGCCTTTGCTCAGATTCCCTCATGCCGTTGGAGAACAACTATTAACATTTTCAGAAGAAACAAAAGTGAGACACAAACACAAACACATGGACAAGAGACTACTACCATCAAAAGTTAGCATTGATTGATTGATAACCTTGTAAAAGAAAGGGCTTTTAGCAGCTAAGATAGGAGAGCTAATATGAAGTTCAATAACCCTAACAACTTTAGAACAATCCATCCCCCAGCTTGGCTCACTAGTTGTATCCTCTTCATCACCTATTAAACCAAAACCAAAACCAAAACCCCATAAGCTCCACTTCCTCTAACAATACTCTCTCGAAAAGGACGTAGCTTTAGTACTTACTACCTGATAAAGACTCTTCAATCATTGCCTCACCTTCATCATCAAGATTATCACCACCAGGACACCCATCCATATCAGGCTGCTCATCCGTCAAAATCTGCTCCTCAGGACACGCCACAATGTCCGAAATAGTAACTGCAAAAAACACCGAATCAAAACACACTTCTCTTAATAAAAAGGCTTCTCCTTTGAAGAAAATGGCAAAAGGGTAAATAAATTACCAGATTCCTTTTTGATATCTTCTCTTCTCCTCTTGCGATGACGAGCCCAATCGGCGATGCTCGTGCACCCTTCGACGTCGGACCTGGAATCAGATGGATTACCCATGATCTCGATCCGGAGCAATCGATCGGAGAAGTTGCTGTCGTTGAAGGCGAATCCGAAGTCGCCTTCGGAGGAGGAGCCGTGGCGGGAGAAATCGGAGTCCATCTGGGTTTTGGGGTCGAAGAGATCCGTGTTTTCACCACCTCTCATAACCCTCTAACGGAGGAATCCGTGAAAGGGTGAGATGAAATGAAGAAACTTGATGATCGTAGACGAAGTTTTAGAGAGAGAGAGAGAGAGCTGAAAAGGGCTTTCAGGTGAGAGAGAGAGACGAGAGGAAGAGACTATTCCTATATACAGGTCTGTCTTCTTCCTATCTTATCTTTCTACTAACCGGTTCGGTTATTTTACTTAACCGATCTCCGGTTTTCTCTCCTAAGTCTTCTTGATATCTTAATAAATGCTGCTTATAGATATTATAACCTAAAACCTATAGGTTATCCCTTATATATTAAAGGAGAAACATTGTAATAAATGTATTCACACTATAATAGACACGTGGCAGCCTCACGATAATTTGATAATAAATATGTTAATGCGTTCACACTATATTCATAAATGTGTTCACACTATATACTTTATATTTTTAATATAAAACTCATATGCACGGTTCCAATAAAACTTTGGATTTTTCGTTTCGAATCAAAACAAATAACGAATCAAAATCTAAACTATATATATATTATTTTTATTGTTTACGGATAAAGTCAGGCAAAATATTTCTAAATTTTGTTTCCATTTGTTATCCGTTTTGATTTGAACCAAAAAATATGGATATCTGTAACTCTACGAAGCAAATCAGTTACTAAAATATAATTTAAAAAAAAACAAATCACAAATTCCAATATTTTTAGGAACGGATATCAAATTCGATCTGTTATATGCATATATGTACATATATGTACAGAATTATATATATATATATATGTTATATATATTATAGTTTATATAAGTTTACAATATTTTATGAATTAAATTTATTATAATAGGTATTAAAGTTTAGAAAGTTAAATAATATTTTATTTTGTAATAAAATGTTATTATTAAATTTTTCAGTTATTTTATAAAATTTATTTTATTTACAGATCAAATAGGATATTCTTTAAAATTCTAAATCATTTCGGTTATCAGAGTCACCGACTATCTAGGTGGCTAAAGATTGAATCGACTTGAATGCCTCCAAATACCCAGATATTTGATATGTGCACACCTCTATTTACGGATACAATTGATTTTTCTTTATATGGAAAAAATTCACTAATGTCAAGGCCTTTTTAATTTTTAATTAAATTTAATTTTTATCTTTCATGTATTATTTAGAACAAAAATGTCATTTAATATTAATTAACAATATCTTTATATATTTGTCATTTATTCTTATATACTTTTACATACACATACATATGCACATTGATGTGAGCACCTTATAAGTATTTACCACCACTGAAGTATCTATTTTTTTTTGGAAGTTGAAATATATTTTTTTCTTAATGCTTCTTCCACTACCGACCAAATTGTAGTGAAATGATTTGTCTTAATAGTTTTCTTTTTTTTTCTTGAACTATTATCCGCTTACAAACTATGATATACAACTATTAGTTCGACATGACGATTATCTTAAATTTATAACATGAAAATAAACAAATAATAGTAATTTTTGGTTTTTTCTAAAAAACTAAAAAATCAAACATTCTAACAAAACAAACCAAAATAAAATATTAATTTAAAATAATGGTTATATTTTAGGAGATTAAAAACTAAAAAATAACTTAAAACCGAACCGATATCCAGATTAAATAAATTTAATGTGTTTTTATTAAAAATAACAAAACAAATAATCACATTCCGCGCAAGGCGCGGATTATTACCTAGTAATAAGTTATAAGGTAAACAAAAACTAACTAACAAAATTGGGCAACTTCACTTGCATACAATGGATGGATTACAAAATAGTCTTTTAAAAAAAATGGTTTTATAGAGTTCATAGAACAATTTAGAGCTCAAGTAATTCATATCTACATAAAGATTCTGATGTATTATCTCTCTCTCACACATTAGATACAGCTTTTAATATAAATCATCTTTAAAGATAAGAGAGTAGCAGGTTTTGGAGGAGCGTGTTCTTTTTGTTTTTTTACAGGTATTCGTTAGAATACTGTTGTTGGTTTAGGCATGTTCGGTTTTAGCTGAGTGGGCTTGGAGGACGGACATATGATGCTTGGCCTGCGTGAGGTTATTTTTAGCATTATATTTTACTCAAATTTAGAATGGAGAACTCCAACAAACCAAGTTTGACTTTGAAGTCAATGGAAACTTGTGGTGGTAAAGGTTTGGTGAAGATTGTGTACTAGTTGTAGGTGAGCTGGAATGTTTGGTTTTGATGAGATCCATAGCAACTGGTGGTTACTAATCTCCAAAATGTTTAGAGCAATTGAAAAGTCATATTAGCACTGAGATATATAAAGAGATTGTCACATTAAAGCAGAGTTGTATGAGAAGAACATCAATCTGATGTTTTATCATTGGAATGATCTTCAGATGGCTCAATACTTTACTCTCATTACGGTTTCACATATGATTTGCTACTATAGCTTACTTTAGTAAAATTATGTCTCTTTCACATATATTCAGATTAGTTTGTGTATTCGTGGATCCAGTAATATCTTCATGCTATATAAAGATTGTTACGTTACCTTCAACATGGCTGACACTGAGCTAAAACTCACCAAACATTTGTTTTAGACACCAAAATCTCTTTCTTATTAAAGGAGGAGCATTGATAGAAATAAACTTTGGCCTCATGTGTTTATTACATAAGTGATATTTCCTAGGTGTCATCACCACATGTACTCTCACTTATTTAAAAAAAAAATCATTTATCAACTAGAATAATTACAAACAAATGTCACTGATCATTACATTATACTATATGATTTTCGGTTTCAAAAATAACCTTCGGATTATGTCTATGGTAAGTCATTTACACTTGATTACATTCCGATTTCAAAAAAAAAACAGGGATTTAGTTAAGGCAGCATATTAACTCCTTCCTATGAGAGATTTTATGGTATGTTCGAAAATTTGGAAGTGTTTCATTTAAATAAGGCAACAAAATAAGTCTTTCTTTAAACGTGGTACAACTAAGTTCTTTACGGTTTGAATTGGTAATTTTAACATGTATGAAAGTTCATATCATAACCTGTACGAGTGTTCATATCTAATCTTGCAACAAGTAAACCATGTTTATCATAAAACTAATACAAATCGTTTATCATAATGTTCATATCATAACCTGTACGAATGTTCATATCAAATCGTTTTATGATATTTTTGCTAACAATTCATCGAAAATAACCAATTATTCCCAACACTTAATGCTTCAAAATGTTAAGGAAACACAATTGAATTGTTAACGTATTCAAGGAAACAAAATTCAAAGAATTGAAAGACTTACTTTAATCGATAGGGGAATATTTCTGATATATTTTTTGCGTGACCATCACTGATTTTCCTTACCTATTTCACGTCCATGCATCACGCAATTTATAAATCAGGCAAGTGATATATACGGTATTAATTTCCCATCATTAATATTGGTTTCAGTAATAGACTTTGACATGGTGAGGAAAAACCTAGGCTCCGTGTTGATATAAATAGTAGAACTGTTCGTTTACATCTCCTTACCATTGCCTCCTTCTCTAAACTCCTTAAAGTCCATCGCATATAAATTTATATTGACATAATAAAATTCTTAGCTATAATTCGTACTTTCTTACATATATTTTTTTTACTATGACTTTAACTTTTATTATGTCTACATATTAAAAGTTATAATACTTTAAAAATCTCTCGCTCCGCGCAAGGCGCAGATTATCACCTAGTTTATAAATATTGTATATAGAAGTTTTAGTGCATACTTTTTTTGTTAATATACAGAAATGGTTTATGAACAAAAATATTTATTCTTTAGACATCTAAATACATAAAACCGGATCTGACCATATAGTGAAATTTTTTATGTGTTTTGTCTTAAATCATCACATCAAAGCCAACTTGTTTTAGTCTTCTTCTTTCGATTTGATGTTTTAGGTCTCTACTGATTTGATGGGTCGGAGTAAATAATATGCTAATTCAAATTTAAGCAGATTATCAAAGCTATTAAAACCTGAAATAACTGGCATTAGAAAATTATAAGATTGCAACAACAAAGACTATTTCAAATAGCTGTTGTCCATCACTTGTAAACCTAACACTGCCAAACCTGACAAACCCCATCACCAAACTAGGTCCAGTTTCAACTCAAGTACAAAAAAAGACATAAAATCTTAAAACAATTTACAGCTATCTACAATGAATACACCTTAATTTTATTAAGTTATAAAAAGGTTTATTTTATCCAACAGGAACAGCAACAAGACAACCTCCAGTTTTCAGTACAATGAGAATCATGAGATATTGTGGGGGTAGCCAGCCATTAGGGCCACATGTAAGTAAGGATTCGATTGACTAAATTAAAACTATATGGATCTCTTTTGAGAATTCTATGATTAATAAAGTACCAGACTGTAAATAACAATATTCTTGAATAATATCTGTGCAAAAACAAACCCAAAAGGGCAACACTTTCTTTAGCTACGGAGCGATCTCGAGTCTTGGTTCAAAGCAGAACCCAGTAAAGAGCTGAAGAGGGAACTTCTTGGAAACAGGACACTTCTGAGACCACTTCCAACACTTTAACTTCATGTCAAACGTCAAAAGCGCAGGAGATCCATAGCTCTGAACGTAAACCATATCATCACTGCCACTACTAGCAAAAACATCGTCCAACTCACCAAAGCCTTGGAAGAATCTCTGAGGCATCCTCGCCACTTCTTGCCACTCTCTCCCTCCTCCATTCAAACACCAAACACCAATCCCTTTGATAATATCTGGTCTATCTTGTTTCCCTATCCCTCCAACGACCACAAGCTTCTCCTTGAGGTTCATCAACCTCCCACAGGTTAAAGAACACGGCATTGGTATAAAGCTCCTCATCAAGACTCCGTTAGAGGATGATATGGTCGATAGGTTCAAAGCAATCAAGCCGTGGCGATGATCAGACCCTCCTGTTGAGTAAATCAAGATGTAAAGAACATTGCCGCAGATCACACTCTCGTCTCCTCCTCTCCATCCGGCTAAGACATCGGTTAAACGTGTTGTCCAAGTCATTGTCTCAGAGCTGTAGAGATGAACAGAGAGCTCCCACTGGAAGAAATCTCCCTGAACTTGCTTCGACTTCACTACAGAAACAGAGTAGCTCTGTTTTGCTCTGTTCACAGAGGCAGACAACGCTGCGTAGTCTGTTGATCTGTGACCTGGCGGTTCGGTAAGCCTCCTCCACTGCTTGGTTATCGGATTCGAGACATAGATCTTGTTTCTACAGTCGTTATCCATGAAACAAACCAATCCACAAGAGGAAGCAACGAACCAGTTCGAACTCTCGATGCAAGGGAGATCAAAACCGTACCATTTCTTGATAACCGGGTCGTAAGCATAACCGGATGGGTCGTCTGTGCTAGTGAACATGAAGTACCAGGGACTCTGAGGAGCAGAGTTATTGTTGGAGAAGTTCGATAAGAATCTTTGAGAAGAGACAATCTCGTTCCATCTTTTGCAGACGGTGCCTGCTCTGAAGATGCTTGCGATGGGGAGAAAGGTGAGGATTCTCTCTAATAGATCGTTGGGGAGAAGAGAATCCATCGAAAAGGTTTGGACTTTGGTCTCGTCATCGTCGCTATGGTCAGAGTATGATTCAGCTTCAGGGACATATGTGGTGATGTAACTGTACGGATAAGTGGTCCAAGACGTTTCTGCTTCCATCCTTAAATCCACTGAAAACAATACATATTAATCAATAAATTTATAACCTTTTTACACAACAAAAATTGAAAAGCCATAACAATCCATTAGCAGAAGAACATTAAATAAATAACAAAAGATAGATTCAATACACAACACACAGCCTCATCTAGTTAGATTCATTACACAACACAGAGCTTCACCAAGTCAGATTCATTACACAACACAAATTGATTTGCTTTTATGAGACATGCATAGCAAAATCGAAAATGCAGAAGAGAAATAATGTTTTGAAATAGTCAAGTAAAGCAATAGTACATGTTTAAGACAGAAACCAAAAGAGAGAGAGAAAAGCTCATGTCATTATTTCAACGTCAAGATTTCAACTTTGATGACAATTAATACAAAGATTAGATATTAGGTAAAGCGTTTAGTTCATTAAATATGAAATTAGGCTAAACCACGCTTACATCTATCGAACATCTGGTAACAGCATATACATCATTAAATTCCAAAACCCATCATCAATCAAAGATTACAACAGATCAATGAACCATTCAAACATTAAAACAAGAAGAAAGTGACTTTAAGATCAAACAGAAACCCATCTCGATTTTCATTACATACCTTCGAACCTGGGGAGCTCGTGGGGTCTCTGAATCTTTCGAATTCTCGAGATTCAAACCGATAAAATATCTGACTTTATTTAGATTTACGAGTGGAAATGGCGCTTTTGTGGAGATTGGTTGATGAAAAGACTCGAAATGTTAGATTTTTCCTAAGAACAGTAGATGGAAATGAAATGGGTCTGTCAGGACAAGAGCGAGAGGTTAAGACAAATCTGGTTTGATAGACAGAAAGAGATAAGAAGAAGAGACGTTTCGCGTTCGATTATATAAATATGAATGAAACGGACAATGAGAAGGAGGAGGACAAAAGAGAGAGAGAGGAAGAAGAAGAAGACGACGACGTTTGCTCTTTGCTTCTTTTTATTTTCTTTTTGCCATTTTTGTTTTTGATGGGAAAAGAGTTTAAAATAAATTTGATCTAAGATAAATAAAAATTCGAATACAACATAGCGCATGAAAATAGTTTAAAAAAAGTATTTCACGAATACTACAAAACATAAAACAACGAAAAAAATAATTGTAACACCAATAATAATGCTGTCTTACTCATCAACCTATATGTTTTTTTTTTATTTTAAAATAACAGTAGCTCAATAAACTAATCAAAAATTGTTTTATTAAAAGAAAAACAAATCAAAATGTTGTTTTCATTTCTTATTTCGTTTGGTCCGTAATAATACTTTGCTTTTCAGACACTGGAAGGTCTACTTTTCTTAGCCTAGACTTCTCTCAGTTTCTGAGTGGCGCTGCCCTTTACCTAACCTAATACACTCAGTCACTCACTATACAATAACAAACTCAAAACCAACACACGAGGACAAGCAGAAATTCGCAATCACAATATTATATGCAACTTAAAAGTGCTGATGGCTTCTTATGCACTAACTACATATAACGTGTCTATATATTGATCTCAGTTCATACGCTTTACTTTCTTTCTTTAGAGGACCCTTGCCCTTTATGGTTATGTAAATACTCCAGTATTTATATTCCATGTAGTAACATACATACAATCAGTGGCTCACATACTCTATGATCACATTTCTGGTTATGTATTCGAATAAACTTGGGTCTTTTTGTGTATGTGTTCCTTTGATATTATTTCAACTGTTATTTGTATATGTGATGACCGTTCAAGGTAGAATATAAATCACTTTTTCGATTTGTAGCATCATAATATGACTCTTACATCCATGAGTGGTTTAGAGATGCATAGTAGAAAGAGGCTTGCAAGTCTGTCTGACTAGTGACTACCACTAGTCACCTTTGATATTTTGTTGTATAACTCATTTAAAGATAAAACCAAATTTAAAACTAACCCAGAGGTAGAAGTCAAGATCGGTTCAATGGACGAGTCAACACTTGGTCATCGAGACTCCTTTCCAAAGGAGGAAAAGAAGTTCAAGTCAAGTCTGTGGCTCAAGCAGCCCCGACTTTTGTTATGTCGTGCTACTTGCTTCCACAAGGCATTACCAATAAACTAAGGAGCACAACGTCTAATTTTTGGTGGAGTTCAAAACAAAACAGCAGAGGTTTACATTGGATAGCATGGGACGAGATCTGTACCCCTAAGGATTTGGGGGGATTAGGTTTTCGCGATCTTCATGATTTCAATATAGCGCTTCTTGCAAAACAATTGTGGAGACTAATTCATTACCCGAACTCCTTATTAGCGCGTGTGCTAAAAGGAAGGTACTATAATCACACTTCTCCTTTGGAAGATAGACGTACATACTCACCATCATATGGATGGCGTAGTATCATGGCAGCAAAACCTCTACTCATATCTGGCTTACGGAAAACGATCGGCACAGGTCAAGATACGAGGGTTTGGAGTGAGTCTTGGGTTCCAGATACAGTGGCTCGACCACCTAGACCCGCCGACCACATTGTATACAGACTACCCCAACTTCTTGTTCAGTCCTTTATTAGGAATGATACCAAGGAGTGGGATATACAACTTTTACGTGAGTTCTTTCACCCAGATGATATCCATTTGATACTTGGGCTGAAACTTCCTCGCTCTCGTGTTCCGGATGGATATGTTTGGAACCACACAAAATCAGGAGTTTATTCAGTTAAAACCGGCTATAACCTACTCCGGATGACCAAGTTGAGTCTTTCACAGGAAGGGGTTTTGGAACCAAGTATCACGAGCCTACAGAGTCATGTGTGGAAGATAAAGGCCCCAAGTAAGATGAAGCATTTTTTGTGGCAGGTTATCTCGGGTTGTGTGGCGACTGCCGAAAGGCTCATGTATAGACACCTGGGCACCGATAGGAGTTGTCCTAGATGTGCTGGCCCAGTGGAGTCGATTAATCATCTTCTTTTTGAATGTCCCCCTGCTCTACAGGTTTGGGCTTTATCGGACTATCCGTCCCTTCCGGGTTACTTCCCGAGTACATCAGTATACCAAAACATGAACTTTCTGTTTTGGAAGAGAAAAGAGGTGGCTCCGCTGAGACCACAATTCGATACCTTCCCATGGATCTGTTGGTACATTTGGAAGGCGAGGAACGACAAACTCTTTAATGGTAAAGACGTATCTCCATTGGCTACTCTCCAACATGCGTCTCTCGAGGCAGAATGTTGGAAGAAGGCTAATGAGAAGGAGGAAACATATGAGGATCATGATGTTCCTCTTACTATAGAGGTTGAGATACAGCCCTCCTGGATACCCCGAATCCCTACATGTCAAATTGATGCATCATGGATCAATAATGGCAGCGTTAGTGGCTTAGGGTGGAGTCTTAGGGATGAAATGGGCTCGGAGTATTGCGGATTACGAGCGTGTAACCGGAGCCTCTCAGCTTTGCATGCTGAGATGGAAGGTTTACTTTGGGCAGCTTCATGTATGCGAGACAGAGGAATAACCTCGATACGGTTCGAGACGGACTGCTCAGATTTAGTGGACATGACAACAAACCCGGTGGACTGGCCAGCATTCGCGACAGAGATTGAGGTGTTCCAGAGGTTACAGGAAAACTTCGAGGATGTGAGTCTGTCTCATATTCCTCGGAGTAGAAATGGCCGAGTAGACGCGCTAGCAAAAGAAGCAAGAACGAGAGGCTATGCTTTTTCCCATATAGATCAGACCCGGACAGATGGAGATGCTCTTCGGAGAATTGGCACGTCTGTTCTCCACTTGATCTAGTTTTAGATGGGTAGACGACAAAAAAAAAAAAAAAAAAGATAATAGTATGAAACAAAGTTATTTTGTCGTTAAAAGAACAAGACTGCGACGTGATGACTGTTTGGAGGATATAGCAAGATCAATATGCACTAATCAGTTTGGCCTATTTGCTGGTGCCACATAATAGACATGCCTTTGTGAACGTTAAGTCTCCTCACTTTTCATTCTTTACATTATGGAGCAAACCCACTCACACATGCACGCACATATTTTTTTATCTGTTTTCTTTCATGAATTATAAACTAGTTTTACGAAACTATTTGCATATAATCTCTAAAGCTCAAAAGTGATGTTGGAGAGTAAGTTACTCGACCATATATCTCCATTTCATTTACCCTTTATAACTAACTATGAGGCCTTGCTTTTTTATTTTTGCTTCAAGCTTTCAAAGTTTGAGGACTGCTTCTGGTTCTTCGATACATAAACATATGTTCATAGATAGTTCCACCAAGTTCGCAACATATATAACAGTTGGGAAGTAAAAAGAATATATATCAGAAAAGAGAAATGATTGTTGAAGTGGACTTGTTAATGTTTTTTCTTGGCAGCAAACGGAAGTGGACCAACAAACTTCGAAGTCGCATTTTATCATGATGATGTTCTCTTCTGCTCCACATCTTATTGTTCCCTTTTGTACTGTTTCTCCACAACGTTTTCAACTTATAGTCTTATAGACCTATCCTCTCTCTCTATAATTTTCTCTTAGTTTTAGAAAACGACTGGTCCATTTTCTTAGATCAAATTCTAAGTAACATGATTGAAGCAACCAATTTTTCAACAACCAGCATGATCCTACCTTCGTCGAGAAACATGAAAACAAAGAGACTTGCGTGTTTTCTCTAGAATTTGTATACAAACAACGACATAGACTAAGAAAAAAAAAACGACATAAATGACAAGTGAAAAAACTAACTTAAAACAACCACACAGTTGCCCTATTAGCTAAACTCTTAGATTATGTAGTAGAAATTTAAAGGGTTAATAAGTTCAATTTCTGATGAAAAGAGTAGTTCTTCTAGAGAATTTAATTTTAGTTTGAACTTGTGTTCAAACCATATTCTATAGACATCCAAAAAAACTAAGAATAACAACTTGATTTAAAATCACAACAAAGCCCATTAGTGAAAAAATAAAATAAAATTTCTCAATTGAATTCCTTTAAGCTCCTTCCTATCTTGTTTCCGGCGACAAGACATTAAGGGTCCGAATGGTGACCGCGGAATTAGTTATATTAGCGGGACGGAATTTAAGTGCGGTACGGTGCAACTGCGGTTCGTGCGGTTTGCGGGATAAGTGCGGTTTTGATAAAAAAATGTAGTGCGGTTTTGATAAAAAAGTAGTGCGGTTTTGATTAAAAATATAGTGCGGTTTTGATAGAAAAAATAATGTAAAATTAATTGCTTAAGATATTTTTATTATAAATTTATTTATTTAATATATAATCCTAATAAATGTCTTTATTAATCTTAATTTAAAAAATTATAAAAAAATTTGAATTTGGAAACATATACAAATTTGAAAATATAAAATAATATTTATGATTTATTTTTATTTATATATCTAAGGTATAGGGTTTCTGACTCTTTAAAATTTTTTTTTGTCATCTTCTTTTTTATAAGCTTTTTGTGATAAGAACTTAAAAAGTTTATTTGAACGAATTGTACTATTTTAACCAAGTGGTTTTGGTCTAATGGTAAATGGCTCACAGCTGTGAGTACCGTCATGTGTTCGATTTCCCTTGGCCACCCGGAGCGCCTTAAGTGGTAAGAAAACGTAGATCTTGCGAGTCTCGTAGTGATTAGTCATTGGGCCTAGAAAGCCTTTGGGATCACAATACGGTTATAAAAAAAAATACTAATTTAATTTACTTAATCTATAGTTGTCTTCTAATCATTAAAAATGATGTTATTTATTATTTATTATTTTCATTTGTATTGTATATGTATTAATTTTAACAACCTAATTAATAAAATTTAGTTGATAAAATAACTGAAAACAGTAACCGTGCGGAATTTGAAAACCGCTGTATTATTGGTGCTTGAACAAATAAGTGCGGTCCATGAGTAATTAGACAGCTTTGAAAAACGCAAATACTATTCATACTTGGTTTTAGAAAAACGCACTTAACAAAATTTTATTTCTGATTGGTGACCAATGACGTTTTTTTGAAAAACGCAAACTGAAAAACGCCTTACTATTGTTATTGATTGGTAACACATTGTAGGGTCCACTATAATCCCGTCCCGCATTTAGAAAAACGCTGTCTCCATTCATACACTAAAAGTTTGTATTCATGAACTATTCAGACTAAAATATTCCATCTCTTGCTCATTCCAAATATTTCAAGACCAACATTCGCTGTATTATTGGGCTTTGAGATAATCATTGGTCAGAATTTTCCATATTATAACAAATTTGGGCCTTGAAAAAGTGGCGCAAAGCTAGTCTATGACAAAAAGTTAGATTGACCTATGACAAAAGCAGAATAGCCCACATCCTTGCAACGTTTCATCGTTTCGGACCACGCAGGATATCAAGAATAACACCCACACGACAAAGACATTGGCAAAAGCAAAAAACCAGATACAAAGGTCACAGATACCAAAACGAGCCATGTGAATGACAATTACAGAAGTAGTAGATAATAAGAACAAAACAAAATTCAAACAAATAATAATACGCTAAGAGTCTCGATAAATCTCGTTACAATTCAATATAACAGCTCTTCCACAGTAACAACACGAAATTTAAAAAATATTCAAAAGCAAACATAATGATGATGATTATAATCAAACAAAAAACAAAACAAGTGTTCATTGTCTGATTCCGAAGTCAACTTAGCCATGAGTATTCAAAGCTTCCCAAACCAAGTTCTTAACCACAGGATTAGCCGCGTCTCTAGCCTGATAAGCAGCTTTCTTCAAAGTCCTAATAGTCCACACATTCGCCTCCCACCACGATAAACTCCTATACGGAAGGTTATGCTTCTTGCAAAGCTCCTGAACCACCGGAGCCACTTTCCGCAAATGGCAACGCGGCAGCCTCGGAAACAAATGGTGCTCGAGCTGAAACTGCAACCCACCGAAGAACCAATCCATATACGAACTACACGAGATATCCAACGTCCCCGCCGCCTGCTTCTCGAACCAGTCTCCCCCCGTGGGCGGGCCCACGTATACATCAGCAGCGAAATGGTTAAGCGTGAATTGAATATGCTGAAGCGCCGTAACACTGAAGCTAGTGAAGACGAAGAAGAATCTCTCCGGCCAAGTCGGTAAGCAGGAAACCAAGAGCGGGAACCAAGTCCAGAACACCAAGATTCCGGCGAAGTTTAGCGCGCGATCCGGAACCTCGCGCTTGGAGAAGAGGAGGAGGAGCGTTTGTACAAACAGGTTGATTCTCCCGAAGCACATGACCGGGTAGTAAGTGAAGTGCTGGTAACTGATCAAGAGCCTCGCCAAGGGATCGAAAGCGAGTTTCCTATCGTAGAACCGCGACGTCATGGAGTTGAAGAACTTGGCGGAGACTGCAAACACGGGGATGTGCTGCAGATCGGGATCGTAATCGAGGCTGTTACACGCGAGGTGATGCGCGTTGTGAGTCCATTTCCACCACGCGATCGAGATTCCCGTTAGGCAGTTACCGGAGAGAAGCTGAGCGAATCTGTTATAAGATTTGTTCGTCATGATGACGTAATGGCCAGAGTCGTGGCCGATGTACGCGCTCTGGATCCATAACAGTCCGAGTATCGCGGCCGCGATCTGGTGAGCGAGGAGCGAAGTACAGGCGAGAACGCCGTAGAGAACGGCGGCGAACATGGCGGCGACGAAGGATAAGGTGTAGAGAGTGACGTGGCCTTTGTTTTCGAAGAGGCCGAGTTTGCGAAACTCGGCGGCCATGCGGCGGTAATCGCGGGAGACCTCCGAGACTTGGAAGTCGCTGACGTGGTAGCCGGTGAAGAGGTTGTCGAGGTGGTGCCACGCGGTTCCGGGGTGGAAAGCGATGAACGCGTCGGTGACGTCTTGGCCGATGAGGTTGAGGATCACCGCGTCGCCTCCGGGGTGGGATTTGATCCAATCGGAGACGTTGTAGGCTTTGCCTTGGATCGCGATCCATAGATCTCCCGGTTTGTTGTGGTTTTTGAGATCTTCGTTGGTAATGTACTTTTTAACCGTCTCTTCCGCCATTGATGATGATTCGAAAGCTCGGGGGGATCTGAATCTAGTGGCGATTGGTTTCTCGTTTTCGAGATTCGGATTGGTACAAAAGGTTAGAGAGATTGGAGAGATACACTAACCTTTTTCTTTCACATAGTAATGGGATCTTGAATCTGAATTTGAATCGAATCCTTCTCACTCTGTGTTTTGATATATTTATGTTTTCAAATTAAACGAATATAGGGATCATATGATATAGGTGGCCAAGTGTGCCTACTTGAGTCGTTCTCACGTGCGAAGTCTCTTCTTTGTGATATAAAGAGGGACCATTTTTTAAATTATTGTTTGTTATGTTAAATAAAAAAAAAATGAGGGAACTTAGTGCTGTCCCTCGTAGTTATGAAATGCAAGATAGACACCATGTGTTTTAGCTTTAGATATTTTACGTTGCAGTCTATTATCATTCATTCATTGGTTGGTGTCCGTCAATTCTTACGTCAACATTAAAAAGAAATGGTATAGTATTGACCGAGAAAATACTTTCAGAAAATAGTGGTCAATTAATCAATTTGCTTTTACTGAAAACTGAGAGTTCTTAGCTTCACAAATTTATTTTATTAAATTAAATGAATATATTTAGCATAGATATTTTCTGATATGGAAAAGTAGTTTTAGAAAATCAAAATTAAAAAAAAAATGAATATGGGTTTGCCTTCAATAATAATAATAATAATAATTTCATAGTATGGCATAATCACTTTATGTTAAGAAAAGATTTCTTAGCGCACTTGCACCGTCCCTGTTGCTCAACTGCTATCCATGACTTGGTCTCATACACACAGCTGTGCTCTTTGAGATCTTTTTCTGAGTTATTCTTAACTCATGAAGATATGTTTCCCCTTATTGAGATCTGAAATAAATTGTATTTTATTTCATCAAAGCAATTATTATTTTTGTTCTCAAGCGTGGTACAGACAAAAAAAGTCAGATATACGTACCCTTTGATAATATTTAAATGCATGTCGACAAAATAAAATTTAAATATTGTAAATCAAATAGTAAATGGGAGGGAAATTCCTCAACCAGGAAATTAAAGAGAGACTTTTCATGTTAAGGAGGAGACTGGGCAAGCAAGAAAGCAAGCAAGCAGTGGGAAGATGATTATTCACTTTAAACAGACAGAATATTCAACTGATGTCACTTTTGTTTTAACTGAAATTCATATATATAAAATTTAGATTATAAAAGTTTGAAATTGGTACAAACTCTTACAATTTTTTGGGGTTAGGAAAAATATATTTGAAATGCCAACTATTCAGAAGAAGATATTAGGCTTGAAATTTAATTATGTTCAGTGAAATGGTAAGGGCATATAATTGGCATTGCAGATGTATATAATTAGACGGTCCATAATAATGTATTGGGCTTTAGTCTTGAAAGCCCATTAGTGATAACTGCTACTAAGAGTCTACTACGAGTGATCTGTTTCAAAACGTAACGAGGAATCTTCAAATTCCAAATCTCTTTCTTCTACGTTTCTCGGAAAATAAATTGTCAATTCGACTGGGCAAGGAAGAAGAACCTTCATGATTCCATCTTTCAAACCAGGAGTAATCTGCATTTGTCTATAAGGTTTTGAGGGTTTAGTAGCTGTAGAGGAGGTAGAGAGAAAGAGCAATGTGGAGTTCGATTGAGAATTTGAAGGAAAACTTGAACAAGATCGCGCTCGATGTGCACGAAGACTACTACGACGAAGATGAAGAGGCTCTTCACAGTTACGGTTCAGCTAATAATGTCGGTGGTCGGAGGAGTTCCAGGTCAGCTTCGAGGTATCAGATCTCCGATGGAATCGAATCGCCTGCTCATCACGAGGTATCGATCAAGCATCCGAATATCACTGGAATGGTACTCGAAGTCTGAGTCCTGAGCGAAATGTAGTTTGTGTAATGATAGGTTGCTTGTCTTAATGGTTTAGATTGAGAGGTATAAGGCAGAGATTAAGAAGCTTCAGGGGTCTGAATCAGATATTAAAGCTTTATCAGTTAATTACGCAGCTCTTTTAAGAGATAAAGAGGTAAGCTTTTGTTAGAATTTTTACTTCTTTCAAGCCACCTCTTTTCTCCTTACACCAAAGAGCCAATGGGTTATTACAGGATCAGATCTCCAGACTCAACCAGGAGAATGGCTCATTGAAACATAATCTGACCTCTACTAGTGCTGCCTTGAAAGAGGCTAGAACTAGTATTTCAAGGAATTCAAACAATAATGCTATCAAGGTATAAGACACATGATATGCTTGTTTCATCTCTTTGGTATCATGAAATGGAAAGCTCTTGTGTTAGAAATAGTTATTTTCTCAGCGTGTTAGTGGGATTTAGTTTGATGCAAAGCTTTTCTTTAGGTCGAACAAAGTTATGAAAGATTTCAGGAAGCTCGATTTCAGCGTTTCTAGTTAGAAAGTTATGTCAACATCATTATCTTGATAAGTATAGATGCTCTATTTGCGAACTTTTCTTAGGTTTGCAATTGTGCATTAAGGTCTTAAACTAATAGATTGGATTGTAATCTTCTCCAGGGAAACAACGATCAGTCACCCAACAGGCTTCAAAAATCTGTGTCACTTTCAAAAGGTCGAGGCCTTATGTCCAATGGAAAAGGGAAGGACACTGATTCAAAACTAAAGGAAAAGGTAACATCATCGTTCATTGTGGTGTTGAATTCGTTTGGTTTTTAAGATACATTCATCAGACTTTCCGAATCACGTTCTTTTTAGTAACATCTTGTAATGCATAAGAAGCAGTTTTTAGCAGTGGTGAAAGTGTCTTTTATTTATCTGCGATATTCTCTTTTGGTAAACACTAAATTCTAAGCGTTACTCTGGATGGCGTTTTAGGACCTTGCTGATATGCTAGAAGATAGAACAAAATCACTGGCAGCTGTTCAAGCTAAAGAACTTGCAAAAGAGCGTGAAAAATTCAGAGAATTGCAGCTTTCTCTGCAGGGTATATACTATTATTCGTTGCTTATTGCTTCTTTTCTATCTCTGATATCTAGTATTCTCACTCACCTTAATTCATCAGAGGAGCGGAAACGGAGTGAATCGTTCAAGGAGGAACTCGAGTCTCTGAGGTTAGATAAGAACAAAGTAAGTCTATAAGTTAGAAAAGACTGGCATTTTCTGTATTCATTTAGGAATAAATATCTCTTGCTTACAAGTTTGTGATTTTCTTTACTCCCATCTGTTTGCAGAGCTCGTTGGAGATTAGCAAAGTGCATAGTGAACTGGATGCAAAATTACTTGAAATCAAACACTTGCAGATAAAGTTGAATGATCAGGAGAGCCACGCTGTTGGAACTGCCATGGAACATCTAAAAGAAGTTAACAAAGCACTAGAGAAGGAAAACTACGAGCTCAAGGTTTGTCGTGTTCCATTCCATACTGTTGAATGATTTTGCAAGCAAAAAATTATCTTCTCCAAACTGTGTGTATGTCTACTTTGACTTTTGGAATCTGGACTGAATCTGATCCGTTTTCTTCATCACTTCATAGTTGAAACGAACAGAGCTAGAAGCTGCTTGGGAAGAAAGCAGGAGGCCCAACAGTAGCAAAGTCTTCCCAGACACTACAGAGGTTCTGACAAGATATCCTAGTAGTTTGAACAAGGTTCTTAATCCAGAAGACACTTTATTATACACACGTTTTGCATTGCGTTCATGAAATGTGGATCAAGTATCTATATTCCCTTATGCCTTTTCCATATTTAACTAGAAGGAATCTGAAACCTTTACTGGAAAAGAAGAAATGGAGCAGTCCCTGCAGAGACTGGAAACGGATTTGCAGGAAACAAAAATGGAAAGGGATAAAGCACGGCAAGAACTAAAACGACTCAAACAACACTTGCTCGAAAAGGTAGCTTCTGGATCATGTATTTGCAAATTATCTCTGTTTTCTAGCAACACTCCTAAAATCTGTTATGACTTCAATCTAAACAAAGTTTTATTGTATGTCTCTTGATATGTTTCATAGAAGATTATGAATATATGTTTTATTTTCCATAACTTTACAGGAAATGGAAGAGTCTGAGAAAATGGATGAAGACAGCCAGTTGATTGAAGAACTCCGCCAGACTAATGAATATCAAAGGTATCAGATGTCACAGTTGGAGAAAACTCTCAAGCAGGCAATGGCTAGTCAGGAGGATAACAGGCTGAGCAATGACAATCAAATCCGGAAGTTGAAGGAAACAATTGATGACTTGAATCAAAAACTAACAAATTGTTTGAGAACAATCGAGTCCAAGAATGTTGAACTTCTAAATCTTCAAACAGCTCTTGGCCAGTACTATGCTGAAACCGAAGCTAAGGTTGGTAGTACTATGAGGAAATTGAAAATCTTACTTCCTTACACTCAATCTATCGATGAGTTCTTATTCATTTTGTAGGAACATTTTGAACGAGAGCTTGCGGTGGCTAAAGATGAGTCGATGAAGCTTAATGCTCGTTTGAAAGTAAGCATGACTATCTTTTCCTTTGTTTCATGTGATCTGCCATATCCATATAGGTCTCATGCTATTCTGATGTTGCTTAAGGATGCAGATGAGCGATTGGAGTCATCTAATAAAGAAAAGGAAGACATCACATATAAGCTCTTGCAAGCCGAAAAGGTTGCGGTTGAATGGAAAAACAGAGTAAGCAAGGTTGAAGAAGACAATGCAAAAGTGCGCCGTGTTCTTGAGCAGAGCATGACGAGGCTAAATAGAATGTCAATGGAGTCGGATAATCTAGTTGATAGGTACACCAATTATCACATCATACAGATTTTTTCGATTCTCCAGTCAGAATTAGATGTTCTGATGCAGTGATTAAACACAAAATATTTTTGCAGGCGTATCGTAATCAAGTTACTGGTTACGTACTTCCAGAAGAACCATAGCAAAGAGGTAAAGATTGGAATTAATTCCATATTCTATTTTGTTTTCCAGACATTCACATTTAGTCAGTTGTTTCATTGCTTTTGCATAGGTGTTGGACCTCATGGTTAGGATGCTGGGATTCTCAGAGGAAGATAAAGAGCGGATTGGAGTGGCACAACAAGGAGGCGGTAAAGGTGTTGTAAGAGGCGTTTTGGGCTTTCCTGGTCGCTTCGTTGGTGGAATCTTGAGTGGGAAACCCGCAGGTTCACATGCCAATGCGGCTTCTGATAACCAGGTAAAAACCTCTCCATTACACAATAAAGCACTGATCCAAGTCATAGAATCAATACACAGAGCAAGTTTCACTAAGAGATATTGTTCTTTGGTTCTCTTACAGTCTTTTGCGGATTTATGGGTGGATTTCTTACTGAAAGACGCAGAAGAGCGAGAAAGAAGAGAAGCAGAAGAGGCAGCAGCAGCAGCAACCAAAGCTAAGCAAGATTCAGAGAAGACAAGACAAGACGCGGGTTTGTCTGATTCGGAGTGCTCCACGGTGCCTCTCAGATCATCGGACAGTAATTTACGTCTCTCGAGAGTACTTCCATAAGGTGGTAAATACTCATACTTACATCTTACATACGCTTGCATACACTTAAAATAGGACTTAAAATAGGTGTTTGAGTATCTGTGGAGTCTTGTGTTGTAATTATGATCTCATACCACAATTGTTTGTTTCTCTCAGTCCAATTTTGTTTAAGGGAAGTTATAAGCTGTTTTTTTCAGACTGTTTTTTCATTTGCTGATGTATTGATATAAGGGAAAACTGCCAAAAAAATCCCCAACTTTCGAATATAAGCTAATAAAAGCTCCAACTCATTAGTGAACTATTTAAATCTCAAATTGTTTAACCTTTCTCATTTAAATCACAAACTTTGTTTGACCGAACTAATTTTAACACCTTAAAAGTCAACAGTTAAAAATATGTTAACACCGTTACCTAATAAATTATATCGTTTTCGCCTAATATAAACTCCCCTTAAATCCCCAATTGCCACACCTTATTCTCCGAAATTCCTAAACGAAAACTACAATCTTTCTACTCAGTTATGTTGGCGATATGAAATTTTCCTGGAAACTAAAACCGAAGATACTACTTGAATTGGTTTATGCGTCGGTGCTATTATTTAGTGAAGATGACTTTGGCGTCGACACAAGTGATTCTAAGTCCAAACTCTCCGACAGAGGTATTAAACAACCATCAGGTCTTGCGTCCAGAAACTTGAAAGATGCAGTTTCGTTGTTTGTTTAGGTTGTGCTGTCGGCTTCTCTCGGCTTGTGGTTGAGACGAAAATAATGTATCAGGAGTTCGAAGCTTCTGATAGAAGTCACACGCGTAAACTGGATTAGGGTTTAGAATTTCTTGTTGAAGGGGGAAAGAGTAGAGAGGTCAGCATCAACACATCAGGACTAAACAAAAACAACATATTAGATGCAAGTTATGCAACTGATGCTAAGTTCTATTGATTGGAAAGTGTGGCTAAAAGTGTGGAGAAATCAAGAAGATCAAGACGCAGTACAGGTCGATGCCATTCTTTACAAGTCTTGCGGATATGAATAATCTAATGGTTTTTATTTAGTTATCATCTATACATATAGTGTTGACCACCTATACATATAGTCCATCAATTCAACGTGCTATTTGGATATAATAACTTGGTAGGAGTACTTGGTATCCTTTATATATTTCAGTTTTTTAGGTTGAGGATGGTATCCTTTATATATTTCAGTTTTTTAGGTTGAGGAAAAGAATCTTTCTGCTTAATGTATTTTTGTCGCAAGAGCTGAAATATATATATATATATATATATATATATAGCTCAAGCTTATCTGTGATATGAATATCGAAGCAAAGGGAATCGTTTATCTTCAAGTTTAACATTTCATTACATACTAAAAGAAATTGGTAAAAATGACAAGAACTACAGAGACGACAGAAATATATTGAAGAGTTTCTAATGATCATGCCATTGACTGTAAACAGAGCTCCACTCATTGATCATGCCATTGAGGGGAGTTTATGTTAGGCAAAAACGACATAGTTTTATTAGGTAACGGTGTTAACATGTTTATAACTGTTGACTTTTGAGGTGTTTGTATTGGCTCGGTCAAATAAAGTTTATGATTTAAATGGAAAAGTTTAAACAATTTGAGATTTAAATAGTTCACTAATGAGTTGGAGCTTTTATTGGCTTAGATTTCAAAGTTTGAGGTTTTTTTGGCAGTTTTCCCATTGATATAATGAAAGAACCTTCTTTTAACTTTTTATTTGGTGTAAGAACTAAGAAGTAAACATTTTTATCGCTACTAGATTTTTTAATCGCGCTACGCGCGGATAAGATATTATATGTATTTTTTAATTTTAAAAAATAATGTATAATATTGTATTACATTATTTAAAAAATATAAAATAAGACTACATAACATAAATATATTTTATAAATTTTCTTTGTGAAAACCATTATGTTATTTGATTGTTGTACATGATTCACATATTTGCATAGATATTTGTGATAGATGAATAACTATATTTTTATTATCAGTAAATAATATATATTTATTATATAGTATAAAAAATGAAATTATTTATTTTTTAAACAAAGTTGTCTCATGTTGGAGATTCAGTTATAGACATATAATATTCGAAATAGACATTTTTACAGTTATTAATCTTCTTAACAGTCAAGAAACAAATCTGAACATCAAAACAATATCTCATACGATCTCTTTGTGGAATAACTGCTCAGAAGAAATTGAATTTAGGCATAAAAAAAGACTGAAAATAATGTGCAGATGTGTTATCTAAGTCAGCTTTACAAAGTATTACTATTCATAATTCATATATCATTTAAGTCCATCATTTCTTAAACATCTTGAAATAACTGATGCTAATTAATAATAAACTTTTGGCTAAAAAAAATCAAATTTGTCTAATTATCGCTTAAATATTTTATTAATATTGTCTAAGAAGCTTTCAATTGATATAATAGTTTAATTTTTATTTGTTTTTTCGTTAATTTTAGAGTTTTTTGTATTTAAGATTTTTTTCCATATTAAGCTTATATTTCTTTCACATAATATATATATGTCATAAAAATTACCATTAAATCAGTTTTACTTATTTATTATTTTGTTTTTAATGAGAATACACTTTTTAAATAATTTAATTTAAAATAAAATTATATATTAATTTGTTATATTCTAACAATTTGATTGATTTAATTAATTTGTTTTGGTGGATAACTTAAAAGTTTTCATATGAATCGGGGAAAGCAAGCTTATGTTGTTATATTATATTTATTTGTGTATATAGAATCTATATATAATGCTAGTGTAATAAAGAAAGAACATTATTTTCTTGTAACTTCAAAAAGATACATTCTTACAATTTGAAATTAATCAAAATTTAATAAAATCATAATTAAATAAATCTAATTGTTTTTTTCTATCTTCTTTAGTTGGATTCTCATGAAAAGAAATCGATAGGTTAAATAAATATTTCAAAATTTGTTGTGTTATTGTTTTGTCTATAAATTACAAAATTTATTGAATTGATATATTTAAAAATCGCACCCTTAAATAATATTTTATTAAGACATTAGAGAATTATGTTTTGAGTTGTTTTGTCAAAATTGTACAAAAAACTATGTTTTTTTCATATTTGTCACGAAAATTTATATGTTAAACTTACTTTTACAAAAATTTTAACTTTTTCATGAAAACAAAAATCTATGTCTTTTCATATTTGTCAATGTTCTCACACTTTCAAAGAATATATTATCTTAGTCACTTAGTTATTTTTTTTTACAAAACAAATTATCGGAGTCTTGAAAATTGAATCCATATTATTGTAAATGTACATAAGAGTGTGATTACATATTTAGTGATTCTTGTATATGTGTCCAAGAAAGTTTCAATGGCTTAGTAGTATTTGCCCTATATTTATGTCATACTAACCCGGGTTCGATCCTCTACTTTGCATTGTTTTTTTATTTTTTACAAAAAAATAAATGATATGACGTAGCAACTTCGAGCTCTCTGATTGGACGATTTTTTGTGCCTATGTGAACACTCTAAAAGGAGCTTATATCCTCCTTTTAGTATAGTATAGATCATCTCATCGTTCACATCAAATAACCCCAAAAATGAAAAAAAGGCTCTCGCAAAATGAGAGTAATGAACACAGGTAAAAGCAGAGTAACAGTTTCTTCTCGAGTCTTGTGTAAAAATATAAAGAAACAGAAATGCCCCAAGACACAAAAGCAAAACGTCAAAGGGGATATAGAGAGGTTGCTTCATTATAAAGTCTCTAACCCAACTTTGCTTTTAGGGAAGCAAGAGGGATCTTAGAAAGAACTTTCTCATCGAAAACCATGTAATGTTTCTTCAGCTCCTTCAACGTCTTCTCTGCCACTGGATCCACCTTGTCCTCATGTTTCTCATACAGCATCGGTACTGTATGCAGCACCACAAAACCTATATTTTTTCCCCACATAATTTAGATTCAACAATCAGAAGACAAAAAGCTTTATGCAACTTTAAAACTTGTTATTGGTACACTTACAGATGTAGACAAGAGTCAAGAAGTTGAACCAGTTGCCCACAACCGAGATTATCCACAGCCCAACCACAACCTGAGAGATTAACATCCAATGCACATTGAACACAAATAAATACAAGTTTTTCACAAGATAACCATATAATAGGAAACCAGGACGTCTTACAATCACGAAAGATTCATGGGTAGGTTGCAATAGGTCTTAACTTATAGACATACATATATCAATATCAACGAACCAAGCATAAACATACCATCAGAAACTTCTTCAAGTCCCTTCCTAACGCAATGCTCCTTAGGATAACAAAGGCCTGGTTCAGCTCGTTTCTCAATGCAGAAGCAATCAGAAGGAAATGTTCCTCTTTAACTTGGATCTCAGGAATTTTAGGTGGAGACCTGGAAACAAAAGAGTTTTTGAACATTGTAAACAAAGCAAAGAAATAAACATTACAAGTTCTTACTTGTAACAGGATTAAGTCAGCAAAAAAAGAAGAAGCTTACTTTTTCATGAAGGCATGAGCATTAGACCATAAGAACATGGCAGCGAGGGAGAATATCAAAATGTGACACACAAGACTCAGGAAATGATACTCAACCAACTCGAACAGAACCCAAATGGCAGTAGCTACACCAAGAACAGCGGCTGAGAGCTTTTTATCCCTCCACAAGAACACATCGGCGGCTGCACAGAGACAAGTTCAAAATCAAAACCCAATAAGAAAAGTCAAAATCTTTTATCATACGACATGGATGGATTGAAATAAAAGCAAAACAACGATCTCAGACTCTACCATCCTAATAAAAACCAAAACTTTTAATACACAGACCAGATCCTATTAATCATTCATTCACATGATAAACAGTTTCGATGCATATAACTTGTCTTATTACAAAGCACATTGTGTCGGTTCCGACAACGCAAACTTGTGTCTGAGATTATTTCATTGTAAGCAGATGAAATTAAAAGAGGGAGATTTAGAAGGAGAACGTACGCAAGCCACCACCGAGAACCTTGTGAACAGGCTTCTCCCTCCCAAACAAACGGTATATCTTCGCCTTCAAAGCCGACTGAGACTCCGGCTTCTCGTGGTCAGAGTCCGACGACGACGATGAATCGTGATGATCGTGGATCTTCTCAGCTATCTTCTCCATCAGAGACTCTTCCGTGTGCACAGGTTTCTCCGATTCTTCCGCCATTTTCGATCCAACGTAAAGAGAAACGGAAGCAAGAGAGAGGTGAGAAACTGAGAATAGGTTAATGAGGGGGCTATATATATGTACGAGCCTGAGGTTCGGTGTATCCGGACCACGAAGTTACGTTTAACGGCGTTAATCTTCGATTGAGGAAAAAAATAAAACAGACGTTTAAGTTTAGTGCCTCGAACGTGGTGGCAACCCAATGCTAGTGCCTTGGTGCGACTTTTATTACCTTTCATTAAAGTAACCGACACGGTCTGAATCAATTCTGTACACGTGTCAACAGTTGGATCAATAAAGCTGAAAATCAGCGGCTCACTTGTTTTCCGACCAAACCGTCGTCGTTTCTAAAATTTCGGGAATTAAAAAAGTATCTCCGTTGCCGGGACTCGAACCCGGGTCTCTCGGGTGAGAGCCGAGTATCCTGACCAGCTAGACTACAACGGATTTTGTTTACTCCATGTAGCATGTCCAAATTCAATATAATCTATTTTTTTTGTAAAGTGAGTCCAGAAATTCAAAAGACTTTCTTATTCATTAATCTTTCTTTCTTTACTCAATCCTCAAATAGAGTACAAAGAAGAAAACAAACATGTCACAAAGCAATAGATAATCATCAAAAGAGAGGCTTTTTCCCATTGTTCATTCCCAACAAATGATCAAGAATCTGTCTTCCAGCATCACGAAGACCCGAGTGCATAAACTCATTCGTTACCCAAAGCCTTATACTCGAAATCTGAGAAGCTGTTTCCATCACTAGCCTGAAGTTTACATACATATCTTCATAGTATACCGCCGCAGCAACAGGCACCTACATAAAAGAAAATCATGTGAAAAACAAGAGGAAACTGTTTGATCCATAAGAAACAAATTATGAAGACTCTTGAAACAGACCTTGTTGGTTTTTAATGTAGCAGGATCGTATAATGGAGGCCAGTCCTCTTTCTTGGCCAAGAGATCTGCGGCAGCTTTGAATGGTTTCAAGGCATGAATCTCATCAAACATCCATGGAAATATCATCTGCAGAAAAATCAATCCAGATTCTTATTTAGCTAGGCAATGTGAGTGAGTGAGTGCCGAGAATTTAATAAAACTATTACAAACTAGTCACCTCTCCAGTGAAGAGTACATTTTGGCCTTCTTTGGCTGCTCTCACTGCATCGAATTTGCACTCAACTTTTTCTCGTAATTTATGAGCAGACCATCTTGATGAATCACCCTGAGAAACTTTCAAATTAATGAACTTCAAAGGAACTGATTAAAACAGGAAAGAAGATGGGTGATTGAAGAAACTATACCTCGCAGTATATAGCCTCGTGGAGAAGAGCATAGAGTGGGTTTGTATCAAAAGAATGCCAAGTCTCAAACTGCAATACAGATCCACCAAGCATATAATCAGACTCTATTGATTCCACCGCAAAACAGATAATACTCTGAGAATAACAGCAATTCTCTTACAGCGTTTAAGAAGAAGTGACTAATACGCTTTGGTGATCCAGGAACTAAAATAGGATCCCATACTCTCTCCAACCTATGATCAAGCAAGAAAGGCAAAGTTTATTACAGAACATGTGAGATGATTGATAAAAAAAATATTAACAAAGCGAAACTCTTACATGTAATGCAGACGCTCAAAACCAGTACTAGATCCTAAACCAGAAAGACCAAGAGTCTGAAGACCATGGGGAGTGAGGATGCCTCCTGATGGAAGAGGTACCTAAAGACAAATAAACAAAGACAAGTAATTAAACTAAAACTAAACTAAACTGGTCAGTGAAATTGGAGGAATGTTTTGACCCCTTCCTCACCCCTCCGCCTTCAGATTCAGCCAAGTAAATTACAAGTTCACGAACAATCTCAACGTCTTCAGGGAACCTCTTGTAGTACTTCTCGTTCTGACGAACAACTTGCTCAAAACCAGCGTCATACACATCATCCGCTGTGCATGCTTTACCAATCGGTGGGATTCCTCCGGTTATCAGCACTTGTTTAAGTCCTTGAGGCGCAAAGCTCAGATAAGTCAACGCACAGAAGCCACCAAAACTCTGCAGAAACACCAAATCCACATGAACAACAAAATCAAATCACAAGAGCGTGTAATATACACAACTCATTATTACCTGACCCAAAATAGTCCAAGGACCAGCGTTAGGAACAAGACGAACTCTAATAAACTCAGCATCATTGACTATATTATCAGCTCGAAAATGAGCCAAGTAATCAGCTAAATCACTAGCTGATTTGAACTGAAGCATAGAGGAAGACGTCAAAGGAGTTGACAAGCCTGTTCCTCTCTGCACAAGACCAAACACACAAACAACTAAGACTACAAGTCTCCAAAAGTCAGAGAAGAGTAATAAAAGTATGGTACTTGATCGAGTAAGATGACACGAAACTCCTCACAAGCTCGTTGGATCCATCCACCAGCTTCGCTAGGTCTTGGACCTTCGAATCCAGGACCGCCTTGTAAGTACAATAGATACGGCAACGCCTGCTCCTCTTTGCCAACTAACACAAAAAGAGAAAACATTTCAATCTCACATCATTGAAAAGGTTTGATCTTTAAAAGCTTTACCGGCGACGATTTCTCGAGCGAAGACGGAGATGTTGGGAGAAGCTTTGGAGTAATCGAGAGGGACTGAGAAGCGATGGTTACGCAACCGGAGCTCCGGCACGGAAAACCACTTCTCTGTTACGTGCTCCGGCGTGGAGGCGGATCCTGATCCAGCCATGGAAGTGATTACTCGATGAGATCTCCGGCGACGGTAGAAACTGATTAAACCGGAGGATGATTCTGATGGAGAGAGTATGAAAGGAGTCAACTTTGGAATCGTTATCCTCCTCCTAGGAATCGGAGTCAGCAGCGCGTGAATGGCCAACATCTTCTTTTTTTATTTTATTTGCTTTTCTGGTAAAAAGAAATGATTTTTATCCAAAAAGGTCTTTACATTTTTAATTTAGTTTGGGTTCAGTAGCACTAGAGACATCATTGAGGAATGTAGCACTTAAAAACATGAAGGTGAGCTAAACTGAAGTTGATCAATACGAGGAAAGCTATGATTTTGATATTAGAGTAACCTTGTTATTGACTTCATGGTGAATATGATATTTTTCTATTTTGATGTAAATGTTAAGATTTATACCATTTTCTTCTGAAAAATATTGTTTTAAAATTAGAATATATATTTATACGTGAACGGTTGAATTCACAAAGGAACTAAAAAAAATACATCAAATTTGGACTACTAATAGAACCAAATTACAATTCAAAGAGAGAACTGGAATCTGATCGCGGGTCGTGACGATTGTAACGAGAGTAAACGGTCTCTGATGTGATAATCGATAGGACTTGCAGAGAATGTTCGGTGTGGAAGATACTATAACGAGCATTACACTCTCACAGCCCACAAAGTAAGTTCCATTGGTTTTCTTCCAGTCGAGTTGAAAATAGAGTAATCAAAGTACTGAGTAGTCATCTCACACATGCCAAGAGTAATAACAAATATGTCAGTGAATCTGACTTGTACCTCCTATATCCTTCACCAACATGAGAAACCAAGTTAGCCCGAGCAAGAGATAACATAGCGACATGAAGCCAAAAAATTCTTTAAAAGGAGCCACTTTTCCCCGTAAATAACCATAGAGTTCTTCCAAACTATTCTTTCTCCGATAATAGCAATACTAGTTCAACACTTTTAAATGCCTTAATTTTTTTTAAACTACATATTTTTATTTTATTATATATATATATAATATAAATTTATAAACTAATTCAACTCCATTAATATTTATTAAAGATAATTTTATGAACTTAATTGTTTAGCAATATTTGTTAATATTATGACCAATATTTGACTATAATCAATCACAATTTACTAAAATCACAGTTTGATATGAAATTTCACATTTAAAAATAATACTTTACTTATAGTTTATACAATTTTTACTTATGTTTAATGTATTTTTACTTATATTTTATATAATTTATTAAAGTTTATATATAAACATAATTTGTATTTATTTGATAATAATACATTCGTAAAACCATTAGTATTGTTTACTTTTATTAATAAACCAACTTAGATTGCAAGAACCAGAATGGACAAGCTCTCGGGTGCAACAAATAACTGGATCAAGATCTGTGGTAGACCCAATTCGATCACGGTCTTTCCCCTCAAGTATAATTGCTTCAACCAAAAATGTGGCTGACAGCATTACATTCTGCTTCCCAACAGATTCAGCGTCCTCACGAACGTCACGTCGTCACACCTAAAGGAAGACAACATCAGGTATAGTGTTATATACAATGGAGCTATGATGCATGATGATGTTTTGTTACTTGCTCACTCGTCAAGCAAACATGTGAATGCTAAGCATCGTCTAGATATCATATATATTGAGAAGAAAAAGTAACCAAACGAGGAAAACACATATACAATTGAATAACTCCGTCTGCAAGCAGTACTATACCAAATGCACAAACTTAGAACTCCATAAACATGTATAGCAAGAAAAGGTGTTAGAAGCATAAAGGCATTCGCTTCCGCCTTGGAAGTAGCGACCATTTAGTTCCGAAGTGAAGCTTTGGTTCTTGTACTCGTGAATGGAAGCTTCTGCCGAGATGATCACGATGAAAAAGGCAATCCTCACCATCCAAGTACAATTCATTCTCCATTGTCCTGAGATTCTCAGAAATATGAGTAAGCGAGTGAAGAATTCAGACAATGACCAACCAACAACGTATAGCGAGTGAGACAAATATTTGACTTCAATCATGAGACTAGTCACAATGGGCTTGTTGAAAGTTTTTTTCAACGGTTGAATAGTCACAATGAACCTGTTGAATAAGTGAAGAAAGTGACGTGGATTCAATTTTGTTGATTACATTCAACAGGTTGAAAAACAAAATTTGGGCAGCCACCAGATTAGTTTGGGTCATTCTCATCTACACAAAGATGAGGGAAGTTGTCGATATTAATTTTTTTTGGTTTTAAAAACAATAAATCTGATTGGTGCAAGTGTCAGCAAACTATTAACTGTTTAGATTGCATAAATTTTTTATCTCATCAAAATGTTTGAGATCAATTATTTTATATTAAATAATATTTTTTTACAAAAAAAATTATCAAAATTCATAACTTTTCCTATTCTATAAATAGAGACTTGGTTTATTAGATTTCGACATAGAAAAACAAAATCTGTTTTGACTATAATATTACTATTATTCTATTTTGTGTCAAAAATAGATCAAAACAATAACCCTTTCGCAAAACTCCACAAATTATCCTTCCAACTACTAAAATCCTAACAATTACCAATTTCGAAATCATTTTTTATTGTGTGTATTTGAAATTTCGTAATGTAATTTGTTTTAATAATATTTATTTAAGTATTATTTTAAAAATAATTATTTATGAACATATATTAAAAATTATGTCATTTATTTTGTTAAAGTTAATCACAATCAAAATTATTATTAATATGTACTAGTTATTAATTTAAAAATGAATTAAAAAAGTGGAATATGGTGTTGAATTTTATTAAAAAAAATATTGTAGAGATGAAAAATAAAATGGATGTTGAATAATTAGGTAGAAAAAAAAGAAAATAATATGGAGTGTTAAAAGTAGAAAATTAAGGTGTTGAAAGTTTTGACCATTGTAGATAGTCTGACAATGATATGTTGTCATCACATTACCAAACAGGACTCTCTCTACTCTCTGTCTCGATCAAGAGTCACCAGCGCGTGAGTCACCAACATCGTTTTTATTTAAAAAAGAAACGATTTTTTACCTAAAAGTGTTTAAATTTTTTAATTAATTTTCAGTTCTGTTTTCAATCGACGACAATGGCTTCTTCGCTCGTCAGTCGCTGCTCTCGCCGTGCCGTTAGAACCATAACCGCCTCCCGGTTTATGAGCAACGTACCGGAGAATACCGTTTACGGAGGACCCAAACCGCAAAATCCGAACCAGAGAGTGACTCTCACGCAGCTGAGGCAGAAACATCGGAAAGGCGAGCCGATAACCGTCGTCACCGGTTACGACTACCCTTCCGCCGTTCACATCGATACGGCTGGAATCGATGTTTGTCTCGTCGGGGATTCAGCTTCCATGGTTGTTCATGGCTACGACACCACTCTTCCTATCTCCTTGGACGAGATGCTCGTTCACTGCCGCGCCGTTGCTCGTGGAGCTAAAAGGCCGCTTCTTGTCGGTGATTTGCCGTTTGGCACGTATGAGTCCAGCACCAATCAGGTGAATAAGCGTTTCATTACAGTCGAAATGTGGATGCTTTTATTTAACTAATCTCTTTGGAACAGCATCAAGTTGTGTCCTTTTGTCCTTTTGAGACCATGCATTGTTTGAGCGAAACGCCAATTTGGTTGGTTGGTTAAGTTTAAGTGGTGGCCAGGCGGTTGATAACTCTTTTAATTACAGTTGAAATGTAGATGCTTTTGTTTAGCTAGTTTCTTTGGAACAGCACCAAGGCGTGTTCTTTTGTCCTTTAAGACTTGCATTGTTTGAGCAAGGCACCAGTTTGGTTGATTAAGTTCTAGTTTGAATGATGAGCAGGCGGTTAATTAGACTAGAATTTCTAGTATAGAAATGTGGATGCTTTTGTTTAGCTAATCTCTTTGGAACAGCACCAAGTTTTGTTTTTTTTTTACCCTTTCAGACATGTATTGTTTGAGCAAAGAATTATTTTGTTGATTCATTAAGTTTTAGTTTAAATTATGAAAAGGCGGTTGATAACCCTTTGTTGACACTTGAAATGTGGATGTTTTTGTTTAGCTAATCTCCTTCACACAGCACCAAGTTGTGTTCTTTTGTCCTTTTGAGACATGTATTATTTGAGCAAAACAGCAGTTTGGTTGATTAAGTTTTAGTTTGAATGATGCCAGGCGGTTAATAACCCTTTATTTATAGTTGAAATGTGGATGCTTTTGTCTACCTAATCTCTTTGAAACAGCACCAAGTTTTGTTCCTTTTCCACTTGTATTGTTTGAGCAAAGCATTAGTTTGGTTGATTAAGTTTTGGTTTACATGATGGTCAGGCGGTTGATAGTGCAGTAAGAGTGTTAAAAGAAGGAGGAATGGATGCTATTAAACTTGAAGGAGGTTCACCTTCAAGGATCACTGCTGCAAAATCCATTGTGGAAGCAGGGATTGCTGTTATGGGACATGTCGGGTTGACTCCTCAAGCTATCAGTGTTCTTGGTGGTTTCAGACCACAAGGGAGAAACATAGCTAGTGCTGTTAAGGTCTGAAACTAAGATTTTCATGTTTGTGCTCGTTTCCTTTTTTGAAGAAAAGTTTATTTTTGGTGGGGATTATTAGGTTGTGGAAACTGCAATGGCTTTACAAGAAGCTGGATGTTTTTCGGTTGTATTAGAATGTGTTCCGCCTCCTGTGGCTGCTGCTGCAACCTCTGCTCTTCATATTCCAACCATTGGCATAGGAGCTGGCCCTTTCTGCAGTGGACAAGTTCGTTTTCACACTCCTTTTACATTGGTCTTATTGAGAGATATTTGTTTTTTTTTTCCGGTTTGATTGAATAAACCATTTTCTCAAGTGTTGGCCTTTTTGAATGATTGAAGAGTAAGATCAGCACAAAAGAGCGAGCTGCTACTATAATGATCAACTATGAAACTGTTTTTGTGGCTGCAGGTTTTAGTCTACCATGATCTCCTGGGAATGATGCAGCATCCACATCATGCTAAGGTCAAAACCTGAACCAATGAATTTTTAACTACCATTCATTTTCTAATAATTTTCCCTTTTATTTTCAGGTGACTCCAAAGTTTTGTAAGCAGTACGCTCAAGTAGGAGAAGTGATCAACAAAGCACTGTTGGAGTATAAGGAAGAAGTAACCAAACACACGTTTCCAGGTCCTTCTCACAGCCCTTACAAGATCTCCTCAAACGACCTGGACGGGTTCTTAAGCGAGTTACAAAAAATGGGACTAGATAAAGCTGCTTCTGATGCTGCTGCATCAGCTGAGAAGATGGAGTCTTAAGATTCACTGTCTTCTCAGTGACAAAGCTGTAGAACTTCTCTCAGGCACCTTATTTTGAGTAGTCGGACATGGTTTGAAGAAATAAAAGTCCTATTATAGGACTTTTAGAAGTTTTGCTGGATAGCATTTGATGCGATAAGAAGAGTTGTATTTTCAGAGTTCAGGTCAGGGTAATATCAACGACTGGTAAAATAAGTGAGAGTTTTTATGAAAAATAAATATTTGTCCTCAATGTGTGATAAAGAAAAGAGTTTTTTTTTTCTTCTGATTTTGATTACTAAAGAAAGAGCTTTTGCCCCAAATTTAGATATATATACAATTCTTTAATGTTTTTCTTTGATTCTAAATATAGTGTTATGAATTTATAAAATTTTAAATATACTAATTTTTTATAACAGCAAATATACTAAAATTTTATATTATGAAAAATAGCTTAAAGAACAAAGTTTTAAAAAAATTCTTGATTTTTAAAATGTTTTGATGACATTTAAATATATATATATATATATATTTTGGTTTTAAAAGAAAAAATAGTGTAATCAAATATATAGATTATTTTTTAAAAAATCTTATTAATTTTTAATCATCTAAATTTTGAAATAAATGACTCCAAAAATTTTTAAATACTATATTAAATATTTTTTTCTTCTTGATGTATAATCCTTCTTGGGCCCAGTATGTGCAAAGGCCTCATTAAAGCCCATTAGAGTGCAAATCAAACCCGCCGATCAGAGTTAGTCGCCTCACTTTCTCCCGGCGGCCGTCGTCTTCTTCAAAACCTTCGAAAAGATGAATACTTTGCTATCACTTTCCCGGCGCCGGAACTCCTACTATCTCCTCAACCATCCCCGACTCCTCCGTAGATTCTCCGCCGATGCTGACCCACCTCCCGGAATCAAACCGGAGAGCCATGAATCAGTGGAAGCCCGGTTACTAGAGAATCTCCGTAAAATCCCACATCACGATTGGGCTTCAAGCGAGACGCTTTCTTCTCTCCTCGCAACCTCTCTACCTCCTCCAGCATTCTCTCAAATCACCCGCCGTCTCGGATCCTACTCTCTGGCAGTCTCCTTCTTGAGCTACCTCGACGCGAAATCTCAGTCTCTGAACCGCCGCGAAGAGTCTCTATCATTAGTGTTTCAATCGGCTATCGAATTCGCCGGTAGCGAACCCGACGCAAAGGATAAGCTTCTCCGTCTCTACGAGACCGCCACGGAGAAGAACATCCCGCTCACCGTCGTCGCCACTAAGCTTCTCATCAGATGGTTTTCGCGTATGGGTATGGTGAACCAGTCCGTTCTCGTCTACGAACGGCTCGATTCGGGCGTGAAGAACACGCAAGTTCGTAACGTTGTGATTGATGTTTTGTTCAGAAATAAGAGAGTGGATGATGCGTTCAAGGTGCTCGACGAAATGCTTTGTAAAGGATCAGTCTTTCGTCCTAATAGAATCACTGCTGATATTGTTTTCCATGAGGTTTGGAGAGGAAGGGTTTTGAAGGAAGAGGAGATTGTTGGGTTGATTTCGAGGTTTGGTTCTCATGGTGTGGCTCCGAACTGTGTTTGGTTGACTCGGTTTATAACTAGTCTATGTAGAAATGCTCGGACAGATGTAGCGTGGGAGGTTTTGAGCGGTCTGATGAAGAACAGGGCTGCTCCGCTTCAAGCTCCTTCTTTCAATGCGTTGTTGACGGTTTTGGGAAGGAATATGGAGATTAGTAGAATGAATGATGTGGTTGTGAAGATGGACGAGATGAAGATTCGGCCTGATGTAGTGACGTTGGGGATTCTTATTAACACTTTGTGCAAGTCAAGGAGGGTTGATGAAGCTCTGGGAGTTTTTGAAGAAATGTGTGGGAAGAGAACTGATGATGGAGGTGTGATTAAAGCTGATTCGATTCATTTCAACACTCTTATCGACGGGTTGTGTAAGGTGGGGAGGATGAAGGAAGCTGAGGAGCTGTTGTTGAAGATGAAAACGGAAGAAGGTTGTGCGCCAACTACGGTTACTTACAACTGCTTGGTTGGTGGGTATTGCATAGCGGGGCAGCTTGAGACGGCTAAAGAAGTGGTGTCTCGGATGAAGGAGGATGGGATTAAACCCAATGTTGTCACTCTCAATACACTTATCGGCGGAATATGCAGGCACCATGGAGTGAACATGGCGATTGCTTTCTTTACGGATATGCAAAGGGAAGGCTTGAAAGGGAACGTGGTTACTTACACGACGTTGATCCATGCTTACTGCAGCGTTGGTAATGTAGAAAACGCTATGGGACTGTTTGACCAAATGTTGGAAGATGGTTGTTCACCTGATGCAAAGATCTATTACGCTTTGATATCTGGATTGTGCCAAGCTAGAAGAGATCATGACGCGGTTAGAGTGGTGGAGAAACTGAAACAGTCAGGGTTCTCTCTTGATTTGCTGGCGTACAACATGCTTATTGGGCTGTTTTGTGATAAGAACAACGGAGAGAAAGTCTATGAGATGCTAACCGATATGGAGGAAGCAAAGATGAAACCAGATTCCATCACTTACAACACATTGGTCTCGTTTTTCTGTAAACTCAAGGACTTCGAGAGTGTTCAGAAAATGATGGAGAATATGAGAGAAGACGGGTTGCATCCAACCGTTGTGACGTATGGAGTGATAATAGAAGCTTATTGCTCGGCTGGGGATGTAAGCGAAGCGTTGAAGCTATTCAATGACATGGGTTCGCGCTCAAAGGTCAGTCCGAACACCGTGATATACAACATTCTCATAAACGCGTTTTGCAAGGCGGGGAATCTCGGACAAGCTATGTCTCTGAAAGAGGAAATGAAAGAGAAGATGGTGAGACCGAATGTGGAAACTTACAATGCCTTGTTTAAGTGTCTTAATGAGGTGCACCAAAAGGAGACATTGTTTAAGCTAATGGACGAAATGAACCAGTCCTCCTGCGAAGCAAATCAGACCACAGTGGAGATTTTAATGGAGCGTCTCACTAGCTCTGATGATTTGATTAAGCTTAAACAGTTTATGCAAGGTTACCCTGTTGGTTATAAGGTCGAGAAAAACTTCAGTTTTCCGTGTCTTTAGTCTGTGATGATTTGGTTTTTGTATCATCTACCTCGATTCTTCATTGCTTTAATAGAATACAAAATGGCTCCCTATGTTTTGATTTATTGTTCAATTTTAGTAACCTGAATAAAAGATTGAAAAAGTGAGAAAATCTCCAAAAATAAAATATACTTTTATATTCAAGAGATGGAACCTCTACTGCTTCCTTCTCGTGGGGTGGCTGAGAGTTTCTCCTCTAAGATCTGGAGTAAGTCATGGTACTGAGCTAACCACAAGTGAGACTGAAACAAAGAACAATATTTTAAAGAGGTTACCAAATGGGTGTTTTGATTGTTATGGAAACAAATGTCATCATGCTATATGCTTTCCACAACCGTAGAACAGACCGGAATATATCATAAAGTACCTGCGCTCGTGAAAAAAATAAATATAAATTTTGGTCATGCTTTTCCAAGTGTCATGATATAATGGTGGAAGTAAGAGAGTGGCAAGAACAGCTATCCATTCTTTGAACTTCACGGAACACATCTGAGCCGGTAGAAACTCTGCATCTAACCGGTTCTGTAGCTCAATCATTTTGCACGGTCAAGATTTTCTCCATCATTTTGTGTGATTGGTTGTACTGTCAAGATTTTATTTTCTCTATCATTTTGTGATTGGTTGTACGCTCAAAATTTTATTTAATACAAAAAAATGTCACAATAAGATTTGAACTCGTGTATCTTAATGAACTAAAATTAGCTATTTATCAACTGAGGTACCGCATTTTATTCTGTGTTATATATTAATTGAAAAATAATAAATATTGAAGGGAACAATTTTTCAATTTTCTAGAGAGAGAGTGAGGATGGTAGAGAAGAAATGACCATGATTGTTTTGGGAAAAGAAGATGACTATGTAAAATGTATATAAAACTGTGTTCTTATATTGAATGAAGCAACCACCCATAAATATTAAAAATACTTAAATCTTCCGGAAAAAATATAGCATAGTTTGGAAATATGATAAAAAAATATAAATCTAGAAAAACATTTAGCAGATAGCTTCGACGGCGAGCCTTCTAGTAGCACCACTGCAATCTGGTGCTCCAAACTTTTCCGTAGAAACATCAATGGAACACTTCTCTTTTCCAACGCATTCTTGTGTGAGAATATCAATCGTGTTTTTACTTGATTCACAAGTTCCTTTTTCAAAAGATCCACAATTGCCATTTGGATTACCAAATGATGCAAATTTGATGGCAGAAATAGGTTTTCTATCGCATGAAAGCTCAATAATTTTTTTCTCGTTGACGTTTGCACATACACTTCCCACTCTAGTAGTTTGGAAATTGACAAGCGATGGGTTTCCTCCCATCTCCTCAAACAAAACTAGTGTGTTATCTCCTTGTGCATTCAAGAAAGAACGAGGGACATGATACCTGTTCAAGAAAAGAACAAAGCAAAAAAATCCCAGTAAATATTTCTCAGATTTTAACATTAAAATATATGATTCTAGAATCTAATAAGATGTGGAAAATGTACCATCTTTGTGTGGGTTCTCCACAATTGGTCAGACATTTTTCAGCATGATAAGCCCCTTTATAGTTACATTTTACATCACAACCATTTTCGCTTGAAATGAATGCCGGCCAATAACGTCCAATGTTGTTTCCATTGACCCATGCTGTACCTTTTCCAAGTCCCATAAGATCGACAACAACTGGATCATTTCCCAAGGGAGCCTTGAATGTAGCCTGAAAGACAAGATGTAATAATTAAATCAACAAGTATTTGGTTTGTTATCTTATAGATAATAACATCTATTTACCTTATACCAAGTCATGGTTCGGTTAAACGGTACACCTTCAACTGACCATTTAGACATTGATTCCGTTCTAAAGAGTTGGTTCTCAAACCCATTTAAACCAGTTTTATAGCTCCATTTATGAGCAGACAAGTCCTTAACAATAGTTTCATCACCATTTCTTCCAGTAATAAAAATGGGTCCAGTGATTCCAGCCGGCTTACTTTCAAAGAAAGCACCATAGTTCTATAAAAAAAATTGACCAGATTTTATTTTCAGTTAAAATTAATAAAAAAAGATTTTTAACATTTAAAAGAAATACAAGATAAAATAATATCTAAGAACTTACTGCAAGTCCCACAGTTATGCTAAGAAGAGCAATGACATTACGACCAGACTTAAATTTCACATCTTTCTCAAATATATAGTTAAATTTTCCATTCTCAGCATGCTGATTACCTAAAAATATAAATCAAAGACTTTTTGGTAAATTGGTGTTATTGAGATTTGTAAAACATATATTTGAGTTACTTACCAATATGTTTTCCATTGACAAAAGCGTGAAGGACATGAGCAGTGCTGTTGACGCGAAGAGACATGATTTTACCCGAAATTGGATCTCGTTTCTTAAACTTAACGGTAGTCATGTACCATAGATAATCACTTTGGTCATTGGTTACTACTTTCTGATCAAATAGTTGTGTCTGTGTAGATTCTCCTTTTCCTTTCAAAAGGAAGTTGTCCATGTTCTCTGGTCTCCATGACCATTTCAGAGTTGAAGGGGCATCCTCAGCTTCATTTGGTTTCTTAACCATCATTGAAGTCTGAGTGATAATCTGAAAATATAAAACCAACAAAAAAAAATTGGTTACAACTTTGAATGAATAATAGTTGTTAGTATGAAATTTTAAAATCCACACAAGAAAATGTAAAATAAAGAACCTTGGCGGTGTTAAAAGCCTCATTTTTGCAATCCGGTAAAATGGTAACAGACCAAGCCGGGACAACGTAAGATTCTCCTTGGAAACTAATTGTTGCATCTGAAGTTTCATTTCCATTTCCAAAAAAACAGCTTGATCCTTCTTCGGTTTTATAAATAGTTGCCTATGTAATATTTTCATGATAAGTAATTAGTTCAAGAATAACATATATAATATTGATAAAAAAATAACAAGAATATCACCGATGCGGAGTTTCCAAAGTCAATTGTGGAGATGTTTCCGTATGTGAGAATTCTCTCCATAGAGTGAAGAACATCATGAAGTTGTTTCAAATGTCCGTACTTTGGTTGATTCAAATTACCTAATAGATTTTCCCAAGTTAGTAAAAATAGAAACTTATAAAATATTTTTATATATGAATATACTTTAAATTTACCATATTCGTCAAGGGGAGCATCATAATCATATGAGGTTGTGATGTATGGACCACCTGCGGTTCTGTCAAAGTTGGTGCCTCCATGGTACTACAATAATAAAAACATTTCAATTACTCTTTCTAGTTAATGTCGATTTTCTGTAAACTTGTTTTAATAAATAATTTAAATTTCCATTATTATATTTTACCATATAATAATTATTAAAAGTTCCTCCTCTTTGGAAGAATCTTGCAACAGAAAATGCAACATCTTCGGTTGTTCTATGAGGATTTTTACCACCCTATTGCTTAAACCTAAACAAATAGAAGACAAAATAAATATATTATGATAAAATATTTACAAAATAATAAAAATAGAAAATAAAACTAACCATCCGGTCCAATTTTCAGTCCACATCTTAGGAGTGTTGGGATTGTTTGGTACAAAATTGTCACAGTAAAAGCCATTACATGTATTCAACTATAAAAACAAAAACGATTTAAAATAGTTAACCTTTGAATATATTAGATAAATATTAATTATAACTAGACTGATCTTATTACCATAGGTTGAGGAGCATCATTTTGTTGACACATTATCCATGGAACACCAACATCAAGAGACTGAGCCATGTTTGCACACCACTTAATGTATGATTTACCCGATTCTCCATAGGGTCCCATTACATTTCCATACTCATTTTCTATCTGTAAGATTAATAAAACAAAAAAAAATATTGTTAAGAATTGTACATAACATTACAAAACACCACATAATGTATTTAAAAGATTGAATCGATTACCTGAGCAAGAATAATTGGGCCTCCTTGTGATGCAAATAATTTTTCTTTCTTGACCATGTCTACGATCATAGTTGTGAAGTTTTGCATCTCATCCTATACATAGATCATTCATATAAAATTTAATTAAAAATAATACTACATATATGATAAAAAGAATATTGATCATCAGGTAAGACTACCATATATGCTTTATTTGTAGTTCTGAACACCATTCCAGGCATGTTGTGCAGCCAAACTGGAAATCCTCTGTTTAAAATAATTAAAAAATTTGCAGGTCAAAAATATTTCATGAGATACAGTAATATCATCATACAAGAAATACAAGAAGCCGACTCATTATGATAATTTATTAAAAAATATATACTATAATTAAAGACTAGTTCTGACATTTACGATACATAAGTTTTGGTATACTAATTAATAAAATCAATTCATTGGACCATTTATCGACCAAAACATTATATGGAAAACCGTTCTATCACCATACTAGAAACTAACTTATTATCAAAATGTATTAAACTGGTATATATTGCACTTAAAGAGACTATCTAAATCCATTTTAGTATATTACCCGTAATTCCACTCAGCACATGCATATGGTCCTATGCGAAGAACACCATACAATCCTTCATCTTGAATAGTTTTCAGGAATCGAATAAGATCTAATTTTCCAGAAAAATCATATTGACGGCGAGTAGGCTCATGCGCATTCCAGAAGACATATGTTTCGATCGCATCAAGACCTCCTTCTTTACCTTTTTTTATAAGATCCGGCCACATCTAAACATATTAACCAAAAAACAATTATAATTAGTAGCAAACATAAAAGACTAAGACCACACATACTGTTTGATGTAAGGTAGATTAAATACCTCAGGAGTGCTTCGAGGATAATGGATAGAACCAGAAAGGAGAACTCGGCGGTGACCATCAATGGTAATGGCTCGGCCATCATGAGAAACGATTGTGGCATAGACACTACTTACGAAAAGAAAACATAAAAGAAATCTTAGATAAACCATATTTACTTAGAAGAATGGTTTTTGAATGAAGAAATATGAAAGGAAACAAAGCTTTTATAGGGGTATAAAATCGTTACCTAGAGATAATATGGATAATTATAGATATTCCGAAAAAGCAATACTGTAGCTGTCATATTATTTAAGTATAAATTTTGTTTATCTTTTAACTAATTTTGTGAATTTTGTAACCAATAAAAACATTTACCTTGATTTTTAACTTAAATTTGATTTGGATAATAACAGATTTTATGCCAAAAAATCTGAATCGATGTAGTTTGGCTGTTGAAATTTGTTTTCAATTCATTATATCTTAAAACATGTCTGAATATGAAAAATTAATTGTTTTGTAAATAGTGGAAATCTTAAAAAAATCATATTTATTTATATATTTTCATCTAATTTTTAAACCAGTTTAATTTTAATAATTTTTTTAATAATTTCTATTTTTACAAAGAAGATAAAAAAATAATTGTCTTGACTACCTCTCTTTTTATATAATAAATATCTTGTTTGTGTTAATCAAATTTGTGTATGAACATTGAATAAATGTTATCATTACACTTAAACTACTTTAACTAACATATAATTAGTCAACCAAATTTTTTTTATGAGTTATCTTATACATATATAAATATACGCTTTACCTTAATATTCAGTTAGTCGCACAGACTTAGTTGGTAAAATATCTAATTTTATTCAGTGAGATGGAATTCATAGCTTTTAATCGCTTGTTTATAAAGAGCAACACCATGATTGAGATGGAACTCAAAGTAAACTAACATGAACCAAACTGGTTCAACTTTGTTTGCTCAAACTGGTTCAACATGATAGATAACTAAATGTATACGAGAGAATACGTATACGTTTAGTAAAAGAGCAAAAAAAATGATGATATTCACTCTCATTGACCCGGAATGACAATGTAAAAGAAAGATATGCGCATTTAGTCAAGAAAAGAGCAGTGTTACTCTAATTTGCATTCGACCACAGTTTATATAAGTACATAATAGTTTTAAGTTCAAAAACAATATTTGTACAAACATGATCACACAAGCCCATCTTTTTTTTGACATTTTTGACGTCTCACTTGGGTGTGAAAGCCTGTAAAGAAAAACACACAAAAAATAGCTAGTCAAAACAAATGATCCGGAGCATGCAAAACTAAAGATTGATTTGGATCACACTTACAGCGAAGATAGTGGCGTGGCCAGGATCAGCAAGATGTGCAAAAAGGTTATCAATAGGACCAGTCCCAGTGTATATGTGTTGGAACCAAGCACCCATCACTGCCAACATAGCCAACCTTCCATTTTTTATCTCCTTAGTCCTCAGCTCCTTGATTTTAGCCGGGCTACCAGATCCCCAACCCAACGGGTCAAACCATAACCCACCCGGGTATCCAACGTCTGTCCCCGTCAGTTTGTTGTTTGGGAAGATTGGGTCAGTGTTGACGCTACCTGGCTTAATGATATCAGCCCATCTACGTCCCTCTGCCCATCCTATTAAGATGAGCTCAACGACGAAGAGTGTGGTTTTGTCGGTGAAATACTCTTGCTCTCCCGCTGTGTACCACGACGGCGTGTTGAGGATTCCTATCTTGGTTAGAAACTCCGGGATAAAAATCCCGGCGGCGCCGAGCATTGCCCACCGGCAGTGGACTAGCTCTGCTTGTGCGTTCCACTTTAGACTATCCGGGTCAGATGCTGACATGGGTACGGGTTAGTCAGACAATTGTTAAAATAATATAAACCATTCTGTAAAATAGGTTAAAAGCATATAATATGGGAGAAATAAATAACACTCACAAAGACCAAGAGGATCAAACCCGAAGTCACCAGGGAGGCTACCGTCAAGCCACTCTGGAGGTGTGCTTCCAGGGAACCAAATTGGTCTGTCTGGATCCGCTGCCACAGCGCGCACCGACGTACCGGACCTAGAAACAGCTGGAACATTCAACTTCTTGTTCAGCCTCAGTTTCTTCCCTCCCAAGAAACTGCACATATATCATACAATTAATATAAAGTTTTGACCATACCTTTTAGCATTTCACACAGACACATTCAGATAGTAAAAAAACGACGTGACTAATATAAATCATTACATTACATAAATGGATCACTATTCTAGCCTTCTTACCTATATACCAAATATTTGATGTTAACTGATCAGAGAGGAGAGGAGAAGACGGGCTTACCCTGGAGAAGAAATAGCGGCTATGGCAGAAGAAGCACAAAGAGAAGCCATTATTCTCGAAGTTGTTGACCTTCTTCAAGACTCAAAGTGGTAGTGTTAGGAAAAATAGAAGAAACGATGGAGTGATGTATATGACAGAACTAGATTCTGCTTATCTCTATGGATAACGCACTATGTTTTCTCATTGGCCAACTAGTGGAACGTGGCACCTTCGTCCGCCATATTTTAGATTCTCTATTTCACAATAGCTGCACAAAATAAAACTATCAACTAGTGTCTCAAAGGATTGGGCCAGAAAAAGAATAGAAAAGCCTAAGTTAAATATTTGTTTTCCATGTTTTCAGAGAAAGATATGGGCCGTCAAGAAACAAGCTATGATTGTTACATTTTTAGTACATGTACCATCGACAAGTTAAATGCATTTTTCTAATGAAGTTAAAGATGTAGTGGTACGTCCAAGGACAAAAATACATGAAGTGGTACCATGTGACGTTTGCGAGAAAGACAAGACATCAATGACTACACTTAATATCCTTGTGTTATTGACTAAATCTTTTTGTTTGCTAACTTGTAATCGACGAAATCTTTATTATATTGATCCATACTACCGATCTTTTTCCAACCACCCTTACTTAATTTCAGTATTATCAATATTCGAGGAACGAAAATATTCATACCGACTCCCTTGTAAATGTGGTTAGAAACCAAATCGTATTCTTTTCGTGTAGGTCAGACTCGATCAAAGAGATGTGGTTCTCAGAACAACCTTCTTATCAACTTGAACTTGATTTTATTATATGGTTTTTATCAACTTGAATTTGATTTCATTATACGGGTATAGTCGTCAAAAAAAAAACTATACCTATTTAGTAGGAAACAATACACTGAAACACACATGCAAAAAAAAAAAAAAACACTTGTCATTTATTACTGACTAGTTACCTCCCGTGCCAAGCACGGGTCAATTAATTTCACTATCATCCTATTTTTAACTAAAATTATATTTTTGTTTGCAGAAATCATAAAATTGTAAAGCTTATCAATATATCAGAATAAATTATTTATTTTTTTCACATATTTTCTAAACCTAAATAACACATCGGAATATAAAATTCATTGTATAAAGTTATAAATTTCATAGAACATGTTTAATCTATAAATGTATGTAAATCTATTAAATGAATATTTACCTGCTTTTCATATCTGAATTATATATCTGCAAAAAAATTATAGCTTGATTGGAAAAGTTAATAAACTTTAAATAATATATACATAAAATACTTAGTAAATAGAAATCAATTAGCAAGCTGATTTTTTCTATTTCCCTTTCAATTTTTTTTTATCATGTTTTACCACAAAAGATTTTTCAAAAAGGTTGAATTTCATTGCCTTGCTATATACAAGAGTTTCATCTATTTAAACAGTTTGGATATCATAATTATAAATGAAAATGTGTTTACCTTTTTCCAGAAGAATATAGCTTTTAATATTAAGAATAACTTCATGTCTCTGATAATAGTACTTTACGAAACAAAACCCAGATTTTCCATTATGCTGTGAACAATAAAGTTATAAAATAGAAGTATAATCTGAGAAAACCTTGAACTTGACTTATGCAGAAGGAATGATATAGAGTTATTTTCAGATAAGAGAAGAAGCTGTTAGAATAAAGATCTTTGCTATACTCAAAAAAATAAAACGACAAAGAAAATGGAACGATAGAGAAGAAGAAGAGAGTATAATTACAGAAAATTAAATACTGAGACTCAAAAAAACTCGTTACGTGGTAACAACGACTCCTCTGCAAAAAAAAAAAACTAAAAGAATTCAAAATTGCATAACGAATAAATGCTGAGACTCAAAAAATTATTACTTACTTACTCATTTGCTAAACAACTATAGGAACTTGTCTGCACCACCAATGTATACCAGCGAATTTCCAGAAGCCATCTATAACTTCGCTTCTTCCGCAGCTTCAAAAACTTTTTAAGATAAGAAAAATCAAAAGCCTTTCTTACAAAAAGATAATTATAGGAAAGACACAGGCATAGATTGTGGAAGAAAGTAAACTGTTTGAAAAAAATTTGTAAACAAATTTGTTATCTGAGTGATTCTAGTGTCGTTTAAAGTTGTTTTAGTGTAGGGAGTTGAGATCGTGTTTTAGTGGCTGAGACAATTAAACTGTTTTTGCTTTTCATTTTACGTGGAAAATATTTTAATTGTTTTTATTTTTTATTTTGTAAACTTTTGCCAAATGTCAAATTTTTATTCGCTAGGCGACTTGCGCTTTAGTATATAAGGGATTAGCGAACAAACGCTATGTTTTATTTTTTGATTTCCAACGCGACACATGCAATGCAATGTTATTCTGGCCTGGGCATACATATTCCGTTTTAATAAAACCAAATGGAAAACGCTAACTGAGAAGAGACTTACACACATAGATTCCAACACTAAAGATTTGATCGTACTTTCAAATAAAAATAATAATATTGTGTGATGAAAAAGGAATTATTGGCGTGTGACTCATCATCTAACTGTATTTTCTAATACAAATAAAGTAATGATTGAACTTCAGATTCCACCAAAACATCATTTTAAATCGAAGATCAATATATTGGATCATGATGATGTTGGGATTATCGTATAAATAAGTTTTTTAAAGGAACAAGAAAGAGTTACTCAAGTGTATTCGTATCATTCATGATGGGACCAGAGAAAGAGATGGTGGCGAGTAACCAAAAACTAAACAGTGACAGGACAAAGAGAAGTGTGGGAGAGATTGGAGATGAGATGAAAGGCATGGAAGCAATGGGGCCATGTGACTGTCTCGGCCTCATTATAACACTATACATCGACACTCGTTTCCCTTATCGTTTAAAGCTTTTTTCTTTGATTAATTGAACCGATTGTAATTGACAAATTCCATGTTTTCTTGTCGTATAATATAACATTACAATATGTATGTTCAGTGACTAGTTTTTTTTTTTTATGAAACACTTTTTAGTGACTAGTTAAGATCAAAGAAGTTTAGTTTGAAACTCACTGTTTCAAAGAGGACATTAAGACACACAACTTCGTGATTCATGAATATAGCAAAGTATCAATATACAAATTACCAATAGTTCTTATACAATCACTTGGTTTATAAAATACGATTTTAGATATCATAAAAATAAAATATGGCTATAGTTTCGTATCATTTCCAGCAGAAACGACATTTCTCCGGTCATATAGTAGAGCCATATGAACCATTGCCGGTTGGTGGAAAGATCATTGCCACCGACGACTTGTCTTCTATATTTCTTCGGCCCACCACTCAGTTAAACACTTAAATTTTCTTTCTTTACATAGTTTTATACATATCGTTTTGAAATTAAGGGGTATGGTATAGATAAGATTAATTCTTCTTCTTCGTCTTTATTAATCTTAATCATCTCTATTTTTTATGCTTAAAGGCTCCATGACCCACACATTGTTGGCCTTCTCTAGTTTCTCTTTACTTCTTCATTTTTAACTTTTTCTTTTGTCATGTTTCACTAGACTTATTGCCTCTTTTTAGAATCAATAGATTTCATTGAAAGTTTAGAAATATCTCTTAGATATAATATCATGATTTTCCAAAATATACATTTAACCACATTTTGATTATCTATATGAAAGTACATTTCAGTGACTTTCAGAGCGCATTTCCACAAACAAACTAAATGTGTTCATCAGCACCTAATAGTTAACTATAAGACTAGCAGATGTGATAACGAAAACATTTGTGTGTGGATTTCTATATTTAATGCTTTGTTATGAAGTAGAAAAAAAATTGAAGGAACACCAAAAGTAAAAAGCAAAATATTCAGTGAATGCTAATAGAGACTACGCATCAGATAGAGCTCTTTTGTCGTGTGATTCACGTACCGAAGCCTAACCGTTCGATTTATCTTCACTAGATTAGTTGGATATCTTGATCAAGGTTTACCATTCTAGCATTCAAATAAAATTAGTAGTGCTCTATCGAGAACGTATCCGATCATAGGTTTTTAATTATAGTGCAATGCCTAGATTAACTTTCACGTGTTAAATAGAAATATACGACGAATCAAGCCAAACAAATAAAAACATCTATTAGTAATAGAGAATATTCTTAGTAGTATATACAACAATTACTACAATGTCTGAAATGAAATAGTAGTCTGATGGTAAGAAAAATTTGGAACAAGACGTTAATCTATCAGGTTCAAATCCTGTAAAAAAAAACTAATTTGCTATTATTTGATTAGATTAAAATAAAAATATATTTCTAATTTTATTTGAAAATCAGAAACCATACTAGTCCTCTAGATGATTAGGTTGGCTTCAATTCATATGCTCCAGGTTAATACAAAAATTTGATTTCGAGTTTTAATATAATCAAGGAAATAAAATGGCGAATTCCTAGTCCACATCAATATCTCCTATCAACCGGACGTACCACCTGTGCCGATCGTCGTTCAACTTGCGGAAATTTATTTTCCGAAACAAAGGAAATACACTAGAGACGCACGTAGCGAATAAAAAATGCAACAGTGTTGGTGACAGATGCACGTCTCACAGACCAATCCTAGTTCCCTTTGTTGCTTTTCCCATTTCTACTTTCTCTTCTCTTCCCATCGGGAAAGTTCACAGTAACAAACGTCACAGTCAGTTAACTTTATCAAATGCCACGACGTCGTTTCAATCTCTTCTTCTTCCTCCTCTACTCACCAGCTCTATATAATGAATCTCTCTCTGTCTTTTATTTCAAAAACGAAAAAGAGCAATCAGAGCTCACACACTCTCTCTCTCTCTCTAGCTCCAATGGGCTTTCCCGTAGGCTACACAGAGGTGTTTCTCCCTAAGCTCTTCATACAAACGCTTTCGATACTCAGTTTCATCAGAACCGTCGTCTTCCATCTCTTCCGCTTCTTGGGTCTCTCCGGCTTCCTCGAAACGGATCAAACCTGGCCCGACTACCCATCTTACCCGACCCGAATACCCGAACTCCGCTCACCTTTCTCCGCCCTACTAATCCGCGAGATCTTACCGGTTATCAAATTCGAAGACGTGACGAGCTCCGGCGAAGATGATCTACCAGGAAACTGCGCCGTTTGTCTCTACGAGTTCGAAGGAGAGGAAGAGATCCGATGGCTGAGAAACTGCAGGCATATATTCCACCGGAGCTGTCTCGACCGTTGGATGGATCATGATCAGAAGACGTGTCCTCTTTGTAGAACACCGTTTGTTCCAGATGAGATGCAACAAGAGTTTAATCAACGGTTATGGGCTGCTTCTGGTGTTCATGACTTCCACATCGAGTACAGTCCCTTGTCGGAACTTTAGAGAAAGCTACTTTTGTCTCCCTCCCTCCTTGTGTCTTTTTTTTTTTTTTTACTTTTCGCCACTGTACTTTTAAGTGTGCTTTTTCACCCTTGCTAACATTAGATTTGCCACTTTTATGTGTATATGAATGAGAGATGAGCAATAAACATAACCAAATTTAAATAAAAAACGAGAGTATATTTTTACTTTGTAAATAAATCTCGGATGGAGATGATTTGAGCCACACTTACTGAAAAAAAAATGATGAAAGCCTAAATCCAAATTAAAAAGAGAAATAAATAGATGTGAATGAAACTAATCTGAATTCTATATTTCTTCTCCACACTTTGTTTTTAACCCAATAAAGTTGTTTATTTGCAGACTGAAATTTATAACCTTAAATTACTATTTATAGTAACTTATACTGTTTCAATTAATTCTGAGATTTATCAATACATTAATAACTTTTAACCGGGAGTAGTTAAGATCTTGTCAGTAGTTGTCTCTGGCCACTGACGATTGATCACATATGTAACTTTTAGCGTGTAAATTATCGTTAATATTTTTTTTAAAAATAGTCTCACCTTTTATTTTTAGATTTAACCAGAATTATTTAAATTCAATGGATCATGGTGGTAATGAGTAAGTTTCGTAACATGCCTGGTCAATCAGTCAATTTCAAACGTAATGACTAACTAAACAAGTTTTATTTTGATTAAAAAAAATCAAAACCACAAAAATCTCGAAACCCGAACATTAAGTAAATGCATTTATCTATCTGTATATGTACTTTCTTATAAACCTATGACAATCAGTAACAACAAAGCAATTTGAGTTATGCTTAGATGGTCGTGACTCGTAGCCATACATATGAAAATCCATTAAAACATCTTAAAATGTATAGGCCTAAGATTAAGAATATTAATTATAATATGTTTGACACTAACTCTAGACTCTAGTATGAACATGGCTGTAACAGTTAGAACCCGGAGATTAGTCGTTGGCTCCACACGCCTCCACCTTGAAGTCATATTAAACCGCAATATTGCTAGCACCTGAATCCCATCACCAACTGGACTTGGCTAGATATAAAGTTATGGGTTATAGTTATTGTTTGCAAGCAGGAGCTCATGTTCTTGAATTTATTAGTATTAATTTTCTCATTTTTAAGGCTACACGAGAACAAGCTCATACACTCAAGCTTATCCTTGCACACCATTAAAACATCAAGAGACTTGCGTTGGAGACGTGGTGTATAGTTCAGTGTATCTTTAGGGTAAGAACAGTTGAATGTTTCATTAATAGGACTGGACAAAATATCCGGATCCCAAGAAACATGAAACCGACCCAAAAATCAGGATTCCGAACTTGTTAGGACTCGGAGTAAATAACCGAATAAATCCTAAATTGCTATATCCAAAAAACCAGTACCAAATCCGATCCGAATCGAGAACTGAATAAGTATCCGAAAATATCCAAAAATAAAATATATATCTAAAAATGTTAGTTATAATTATACTTATAATTATTTTATTAATTTAAGTTTAAATTTAAATTATAAATTAAATAACTTAGTTAATTTTCAATACTTTTGTATATTTTCAGATGAAATAAGATAGCTTGATAGAAATACTCAAACAAAACTGTATCTAATGAATATTTTTAGTTATTTTTTGGTACATTTGGAAAGTTTGGATACAAATTACCCAAACTAAATCGGGTAATATAGTTACTTTAACTACAAATATCCGAACATGTTTTAGATATTTTGGTTATTTTCAGGTTTCTATACAACAGAATCGAATTCACCCGAATTCGGAAAGACACGACTCGAACCCGACCCAAAATTTTGTAATACCCGAATATGGCTTGATTCCAAAACCTGAAAATCTGATACCCGAAAGAACCGAAACGAGTATCCGAGTGCCATGCCTATTCATCATCATGCACCTGCACATTAATTGTATGCATCATTCTCAGTTCAGATGGTAATGGGTTAGATATATTCGGGCTAATACTTATTGTATTTTTTCCATTGATCTAACAGACTTGTTTTTGTTAGTTTGCGCCAACAAATGGGCCAGATATAAGGGCTAAAGCTCACAAAAAATTCCACACAAAGAGCCTATTCTTTTTATGGTGGACCTGGCTTTTTCTTCTGCTGCATTTTTTTTTTGTGGGAATAATTTTATATGGAATAAGTTATTCATGAAAAATCCACAAGCTGAATAATTTTCTCCATTGATTCAATAGGATGTGGGAAAAGGTGAATGAAGTTAAAAATATTCAGAAACAAAATCATAGTAAATGGAAGAGATGAAAAAAAAACTTAATAAAAAATATATACTATTAAAAGATTTTTATTTGTAGAGAAAATAGATAGGTTTAGTTAGTTACGTTGAAAAAACTAGATATATATATATATTATTCTACTATATATATATTTGAATTAATTTTTTTGAAGTAACTAAACTTTCAGATTTGTACTAACAAAAATGTACGAATTTAACACTTGATGTTTTTTGTTTATAACCTTTTATACAACAAAATATAGCAACATGTTCTGATTTTTTAACAATCATATATATACATGATCATACTTTTTCCCAAACTTATTGAGTAAAAACATTCGTATGCTTAAATTTAGCATTGTTTGACTAATTTTTGTGATAATATATTAGTACTATACACATTTCAGATATTTATATAATAATATTACCTAATTAGGTTGAATTTATTTTCATTCCACAGTCATTCCTTCAAATAATTTCATTCATGTTAAACATGTATCTTTCTTTTGGAACATATGTACTCATTTCCCCCTAATATTCATTTTCTCTTATTACTAAACTAAAACTGAAAAAAAAAACAAACTTTAATAGAAATAAAATCCCAAAAATATTAACCCTTCTTTCTCTCTCTTATCCGCTCCTTCCTGTCTCTTCCCTCTCTTCCACCGCCGCCGTCACCCTCCTCCGACAGATTCAATCCTCTCCTCCTCCTCCGCCGCCACCACTCATTACCTCCTCCGCTTGTAAGGTACGACAACGCTTGTACCCTCGTATCTATCGATTCATTTCGATTCTCCATCGTTCGTATCTCTCTCTCTCTCTACGCGTCTTGCTCTTATCGTCTCTCCATTGTATCAATTGAGCTGGGCACTCGTCTCTCCTTCATTTCGAATCCATTAGTATTCGATTTCGCTTTCAGATTGTGTTTGGGGCTTAGGGTTTTGCGGATTCGATTGAACTGAATCTCTCTTAAGAAATGAAAAGCTGCTAAAATAGACATATTGATTGTGTTTTAGCCTCTTATTCCACTTTGGTGTTGGGAACTGATTGAGATCAATGCTCACTTTTTTTTTCTAAGTGTTGCAGAGAGTTGGGGAAGCTTAGTACCTGAAGACAGGGCTCTTCAAATCAATGTCAGAAGCTGATATGGCCATCATTAAACCTGAGGTTAGCTTTTTAAAGTGTTGGACTTTAATTGTCTTACCATCTTGAAAGTGATGGCAACAAGGAGTTATGCTAAGTTATCTCATGGCTCTCATCTAGTATTTATTGGTAATATTAGTTTTTGGATAGAGAACAGAGTTGAATGAGTAGTTGATTTACTTTACCTTTGAACCAAGAGATTCAGTTACTTTTATCTGTGGTATCAACACAGATGATGATGAAATCGTATATATGGCTTGAAACGACTGATGGATCAATCCAACAAGTGGAGCAAGAGATTGCAATGTACTGTCCCATGATATGTCACGAAGTGCTACAGAAGGGTCTGGGTGCTGGATCGTCTAAGAACTGTGCAATATCTCTTCCTCAGCGAGTTAATCCAGCCATGTTAAGCTTGATTCTCGATTACTGCAGATTTCATCAAGTACCTGGACGTTCTAATAAGGTTTGTCTTTTAATTGGGAACAAATGGTGACATTGATAATCATATTGCCATTTATTCATTAGAGTTTTTTTTTAATTACTATTTAGGAGCGTAAAGTTCATGATGAAAAATTCATCCGGATGGATACAAAGCGGCTCTGTGAGTTAGCCTCAGCCGCTGATAGTTTGCAGTTGAAGCCTTTGGTTGATCTTTCTAGTCGTGCACTTGCACGGATTATAGAGGGGAAAACCCCTGAGGAGATACGTGAAATATTTCATTTACCAGATGACCTTACTGAGGTATGTAGTCTTCAATATCATCTCTTTTTAAGGATGTTGCGTTCCCATCTGCATTTTTAATATTTTTGGTATAATTTATCAGGAGGAGAAACTAGAGCCTCTGAAGAACTTGATGGATGATCCACGTATCCGACTCTTGAATAGATTGTATGCGAAGAAAAGAAAGGAGTTGAAAGAAAGAGAAAAACTTAAGGTTTGTCATCACTTTACTCTAGAAACTTGGTTTGTAAGATTGGACTTTTGCAGTAGCTTTATACTTTTTTGGTATGTCCATGTCCCAGGGTAAAGAGGTTGAAGAACGAGTCGACGAGCGTTCTGTGGATGACCTTTTATCGTTTATTAATGGCAAAGGTACCTTTTGTGTCTTCATATCTCTCCAGTATGCCATGTTCCTTTTCTGCTTCGAGTTGCTCAATTCCATAGTTGACATGGCACCACATATTATTTCATTTATTGAGCCTACTTTGATGCTTACATTACACTATGCTATTTTTCTTGGGCTATTAATCGATCATTTTCCATGTTAATATACTTCTTGCTTATGCATTTATAGCCGAGTTGATGGGTTATTTACTGCGCGAATCCTTGATGATATATTGGGCTTATCTTTCGCAGATCACAAGGTGGTAAAGACTTCCAAGAGCAAAAAGAAGAACAAGAAAAGGAAGGAGCATAAAAATAAGGTTTAAAGTAGTTTCTCTCTGGTTTAAAGTAGTTTCTCTCTGATTGCTCTTGGTTGGTAGAAATCAATAAATCTGAGTGTGTTCCTTGTGCTTAGGTTTCACATAATTTGCATTCCAAGCAACAAGGTGTCCAAATTGTTGATGAGACTGCCTCCAGCCTGGGAGGGGTATCTAATTTACCCAGTATGGAAGATGATATATTTTCACTGAAGACCGACTCTGAAGATGGTTATGTAGATGATGGAATGGATCCAGTTTTGAAGGAAATGCTTGATAGGTAAAGTATCACTTGTAAGTTAAAACACTTCACAGCCCCTTAAGATAATAAATGGGTGAACATCATTTTAATTACAGGGAAGTAGAGGATTTTGCTCGGAGATTGAACTCAAGTTGGGTTCTATCTTCAGGACAAGAAAGGCAGCCTGTGCACTTTTCCATAAACGGCAATGGGGCTACAAGGCGATTAACAGGTACACATGACAAGCCTTTTTGTCAGGGTTAATCTTTAAGGTGGTGATGTTGAACTGAATATCGAGTCTTGGATATAGCTATAGATGACTGATGGGAGAGATAGTTCAGTTTGCCTTCGGTTTTGAACATTGAAGGACCAGCTGCAGGACACAAATGAAGCTGATAACTCTATAGCCCAATGGCTGGAACAGTTTTGGTGATCCCCACACATTTAGATTGTAAGCAATTAGAGAGAGAGTGGTGTTCTTCATGGGTGTCCCCTCCTGTAATATATTGCTTTTGTTTTTTTTTTGTTCTCATAAACTGTTATCTTTCGTTGATCCGAGAGTTTAGGATGCAGTTTTGCTTCTCTTTTGATCAACCTTTGTATACCAACTTTTTAATTATTTATTGGTTACCTTTCTGTATTCTCATAAACTAAAGAATATGAAGAAGATGATTCCACTGTCTTTATCATCACAAACCTCTCTCACACAGCTTCACCTCACATGAATGGTTTTATAAATATTACATTCTATGTATTTACAGATGTGATCAAGATTTTGCGGCTTTATGTTCTCTGTCTTCTTCTTCTTCTGTAGCTTTTCAGGTAATGCTGGGGTCACTCATATTGCTTATGGTTTTTGGATGGCAAGTGCCAGAGTTTTGTGGAGTGACCGTAAAAGGCAACTCACGAGTCAGGTGAAATGTTAATTAAAGAGGAAGAATTTATCAAAAGGGGCAAGGGTTCTTCTCTCTTGTTCAGGATCTCAGGGCTTACAGGTACAGAGGGAGAAGATGAGTGGTTTGATTTATCTTATCTTATACTTAATGAAGCCTCAGACCCTCCAAAGTATGACAATGTACCAGCAGATCGAGAAGAACTGGTTGGCGATGTTCTCTCTTTCACCTTGCTTTTCCCATTTGAACTTCAACTCTGCATATCTGAATTGGAGCTTACTTTGAGAGGACACAAGCCGCTGTATGCGCATATAATAGAGTTGAGAGAGCTCTGACTTCATCCATTCTAAGCTTCCCTACACTGGTTGCACACATGTAACAGTAACAGAGCATCAACTACTTTATATAGCTACGGAAAAGAGGATTCTGGCTTGAACCTTGTATGGATGGGATGTCCTTTGCAGATAAAGTGAATGTGACAAGCCGCAGAGGCGTATTGGGAGACTAAGATGGCTTTTCTCGACCTCAGTTTCTCCATCTTCCTGTAAATTGATCACCACTAATGTCAAATTCGAGAGGGGTAAAAAAGAAACAGGTGAAGAAGCAGCAACACAAAAGGCTGAAGCCTAAGAAGACAATACGTTGAATAGTGTTTGTATGCAGCTGCTCCCATTATGAACTTCTTGGCTCTGTTGTCAGAAATCATCTGCACAATTCCCTTCACGGTAGACCTTTGAAGCAATTCTCCTTGAACACAAATTTCATATCTCATCTGTGTATATAACATACCCATTTCTGCAGGCACAAACTTCATATCCCATCATGACGTACAAGAGAATATCATATTACAGTTTACAAATGGCTGACTCATACCAAACACGGCTAGTGATAGAACAATGAGTGAACTATTACATAACGTCAAAACACAAACCAATTAAAAATAAAGAAAAACGTCCCCAGGAGAATTGCACCAAGACTCGAACTCGTCTTCAGAGAACAATGAGTGAGCTTCCTTAACTAGCCTCTAAGGACTTCAAGCTCCTTTTAATCAAGTCTTTTACAAAGAGAGGATCTGGTTCAATGATCCAGGAGCTTGAATCCTGAAGCCATTCTTGGATTGCAGATCGAAGAGAAAGATTTGGAACCAAGCTTGTGTGGATAAGCCTTTTGTTTGTCATTGGAGAAGTCTCGTGTCCACTATCAAGCCAACAACGTATGGCCTCTCCTTCATATGTAAAACCGTCTGCTGCTACCTGTGGATCCTCCATCACATCCTGCAAACATAAGATGAACTTTTGTAATGATTCTCTTATATAGTTTTCATTGATCTTCCAATGTTTCTTTACCTGTGTAATGGGACATAAGAAGTATTGAGGCAGTTCAGGGTCCCTAGAGGGAGACACTTCCTCTCCCTCTCGTTTACTCTTCAGCTTTGATACTTTGCGAAGCTTTATCTTCAACTCTTCACGTTCATCTCCAAGTCTTCTCAACACTTCCATTAATACGCAATGATCGCCTTAGAGCTCTCTGATCACCATACTTGATTCAGCAATTCGTGACTCGGATTCTGATCTCATCTTTTCAAGTTGTTCTTTAGCTTCTTTCAGTGCCTTCTCTGTTTCCTTCCTACGCTTCAACTCATTGAGATACCTATTTTCCGATTCTTTAGCCTACACTTATGGTCATAGACAAAAGTTATAAAATGTTAAATACTTCCAAGCTAAATTGAATAAGTTAGAGTAACTTATATATATACCCTTTTGATTGCATCGTTTGCAGATTTTTCAGCTTCTTCACGCTTAGACGCCTCAAAGAGTGTCTCCCTTTTTGCTCTCTCAGCTTCTTTGAGAGCTACTTGGTTCCCAACATCATCTTTAGCCACACTCGAACTTGGAACCCTTTCAGTTCCTTTAGTTATCTTGGATTGGCTCAAATAACTTGACGATGTACCTTCTAGATACAAGATTTCTCTTCTTCTAGCTTCTCTGCATCAACATCATACACTTGTTTAGCGTAAGTCACAAGTAAGACTCAAAGACCAAACCTAAACAATGACTACTACTTTTGTAATCAGCACTAAAGAAGATGAAAGTTTGACTCATAGTTGGCCAAAACCTTGTAAAAATTAGGTATCCATTGCAGGGAAACCATATATGGCAAGTATCTGGTGCTTCTCTGCGAATGTAAATAGCTTTCTTGGACTGCAAGTCTCTCATTTTCCTGGAAAAGTTTTAAATTCTTTACTTGATCAATAAATCCATACTTAAGATAGCAAATTTTTTTGACTCTAATGCTAGTAAAACCACTTACATTGAATAGTGTCTATCAGCTGCTGCTCCCATGACAAGTTTCTTAATTCCATGCTGAGATATCAATTGGAGTATACCTTCCTCTATGGAATCCATTTCAATATATATCGTCTCTGCACTGACCTAATCAATTCACAATTTAACTTGAGATTCAAGAAATTCAAACATCTCTTGTAACAATCAAGAACACATGGATAAACCTTATTATTTCACAATTAAACATGAGATTCAAGAAACCAGAACATCTCTTGTAACAATCAAGAACATATCATAAACCTAATCATTTCACAATTAAACTTGAGATTCAAGAAACCAAAACATCTCTTGTAACAATTAAGACATATGGATACCATTAGTATTGTCTCAAAATATTTCTAAACATTGTTTAAACAAGTAATGATATACTTTAAAAAGTTAATAGTTTCATATATATATATATATATATATATATATATATATATATATATATATGTTTATTTTTTTAAAAATACAGACCATAAACTTAGAAATATAATTCAAATTTTAAAAAGTTTAGACCCTCTTTATACATCTATTTAAAAAACTTTTCTTTTTTTCCTTTTAGAATTGGGATCTTCTCGACCGCTTCCGCCTAAGATATAAATGATACCTGCATTTGCCTGCAAATATGAAGGTACTTGTCCAGATTATTAAGTGCTCTCTTCTTCTTCTTTCTGTAACGCCGCAGTTTGTGCTCGTGGAACCTTGCTCCCGCTTGAAATCAAGAAAACAAGATTCAATTATTTTAACCAAAAATATCTACAAACTCTGCACAAAAAACGAATATATATATACTTACGGATTGAGATATGGACCGGTTGATGAACATAGACGATGCAAAACTCTCTGCCTCCAGTGTTCTGTATCGCCCAAACGAGACTAGACTTGCTCTCCAGATCTCTCTTTGTCACTGCTACATAGATCTTCTCATCCATCACCACCTTTCTGTTGCTAATCTTCATCGATTCACCGTCATCGCTGCCACCATCTCTTGTTGATCCAGCCATTTTCACATTTTCTTGAATCTTTAACTTCATCACCACTCACGTCCACATAAAAATCTGAGTAATCCTTCAGAAATGAGTGGTAAAGATTTGATCTAGAGCATTTTATAAGCCAAACTATTCAACTTCCAAATATATATATAGGGAGAAGCAAAACACGTTATCTGATCACTAATCCGTGTTAATTATAGACTTGTCAAGTTATCATAGAAGCGTAATCACATTATTACTTAGAAATCTATGAGTAGATAAGAAACTGACTTTCAAAGAACGGACCAAATTAATAATCTGAAAGTATGTTCGGTCTTTGTCAAGAGAATTTAGGAACATAGGAAAGTGAGATAGAAATTTCAAACTAGCACAAAAAAGTCTCGGAACATTCTTCAGGTCTCTTGTCGTCCAGCGTTACGTATGCATGCTTACTTCAGCGCCAATTTTATGTTTTACGTTTATGCCCCTGACAATCAACCTTTAAATTGTAATAATCCTAGAATGTGTTAGAGCAGGATTATCGGAGGATATAAGTGGGGTTTTTAAGCTGAGGGTCCCACTTTTTGGGTTAAAACCGGTGATAGAAGAGGTTAAATAAGGATCGACTTTGGTGCAATTTTTGCACTGTTCGCGAGCCCCACTGACACGTGGCGGCCTGCGATTGGTGCGATTTTTAATTTTTTTTTTAAATCAGACAAAAACAAAAATAAATAGAAAAACTAAAAATTGGACCTATGAAACCGTGCAGCGATAATCATGGTCTTAGAATATTCTTTTTAACGGAAATCATTGGATTAAAACTCAAAATATATTTTAATGAAAGTAACTATAGACCAACATTAGCATTAGCATTAGCATTATGCTCTATATTATCCAATCAATTATTATTAGAAAATTATTAAGAAAAGCATTTACTAAATGCTAATGTTCTCCAAATGTTCTCTAGCCAATGCTCTCGAAACTTTTAGAAGAGTATTTGCGTTTATAATTTATAAAATTAAGAAAAAATATATATTAATTCATTTATTTTATTTAATAATATCATAGAATTATTTTTATATCCAGAAAATAAAATTTTGATTTCTAAAATTAATTTACAATAAAATATTTTTTAAAACAGTATTTCACATTTAAAATATAATTTAATTTATATATTTTAATTTATATAATTTAATTTATTTTAAATGAGAAAAGTTATTTTTAAAAATATAAATTTTATTTTAAAATAATTTTTTCGATATAAGCATAATTTTTAAATTATTAAATAAAATAAATTAATTATATATCTTTTAAATTTTATATGTTAATATATTTATTTATATATATACATTAGAAATATATTCATTAAAAATAAATATATTATATACTAATTTTTATAATAATTTTAAATAACATGTTTAACAAAAGCATACAGCTCCTGCAGCATACTGATTCTATAGCATACTGCTAATGCTAATGCTAATGCTCTACCAATCAATGTCTTAGAGGTGTCCTAGAAAGTAGTTTAGTTTTTCATTCATTTAGCAAACAGAGTGTAAATAATTTTTTTTTTTTGGAGAAAAAAGAGTGTAAATAATTGAAATCATGTTCTTGTAAACTGGTCATGCAACTTATTTAACTTTGTTTACAAAAAAGTAAACTTATAAAACTTTGAAATAGTGATCTCACTTATGATGACTTTGCTTGAACAATTTATGTGTAGTAGAGTGTAATAACTGAAGTTATCCTTTTCAAATGAAATTAAATAATTGTTTCCTTGGACTTTTTAAAATTGTGGTCAAACACAGATTTTTAAACAGATATATACACTTAGAAGTTAAAAGTAGTTTTTCCTTTTCATTACACACTAAAGATCATTATATTAACTTCAACACCATTGTTACAAACTAGGCCGACAATTACAAGTAATTTTGGAATAACATGCCGGCGAAGTAGACAAACATCCCCGGAATCATGAGCCCACAAGACGGAGATAATATGAAAACATAAATGGAGATATTTGAACGGAAGAAGATGTCGAAGCTTTTCAGAGAGAGGTTGGAGAAAATTCTTAAAAGTAGTTATTTCATAATATCAAATCATAGGGACTTTACTGTGTTCACACAAATCTTATATTGAGAAGAGGCGTTATAGATTTATGAGATCTAATTTATAATCCACGAACTTTGTGATTTTAGCTTTGTGATGGTAATTTTCGTCCCGCATCTTTTGAATGTAAAGTTAGTCGCTTCGGTTTTATTTCAATTTTTGACTTGAAATTTTTGCTCTAAAGACCATCACTATTAAGGGTATCTCAACTTGAGTATTTCACAATTTTCCAATGAAATTATAAGCTTACACTTATCGAAAGATAAGTCAAATAAGACGACTCTGAATTTCATAATACTCTCCCTCAGCCACGGCATAGAACAACAAAATAAAACTATATAAATATATTCCATGCATTTAAGCAAACAAACTTTAATTAAATGAGTTGTTATTCCAACTGTTATGTATTCAAGTATGATCCAACAGTTAGTTTTATACTTTTTATTTTAATATAAGGTAATAGTATAGTGAATAATTTAACATTTTACCCAAAAGAAAAAGAAAAAAAAAAGTATAGTGAATACAATTGTTTCGTTCAACGTTAAATATGGACCGGTGTACTCCATTTTTAGCCCCAAAAAAAAAACTTTAATTAAATGAGTACATGGTGAATGGTCTAAATAAAGATAAGCATCGTTGTCTTGTTTGCATTTTCTGCCGGTTGTAGTTTACGTAAAAGTCATATCATAAATAAAGTCCAGCACGAGAAAGGAATTTTTATTTCTTTAAAAAAAAAAAGAGAAAGGAATTGACGGGGTATGTCATATGTGAGCTATACCACGAAATGAAGGGAATGTCTTTGGTTCCGAAATACACGAACCGTGGCGATGCTGATGAAGCTGTTCTGTCAGAACGGTGAAGTTAATCTACGAGACTAGGACTAGACTTGTGGGAGTATATGTTGGATAAAGGGTATTGCCCTCAGTGATGAATGTAGAATTAATTTGTAATTGGAGGGTGGCGGGTGGGGAAAGGGGGAAATCATATATGTTCTATTAAAATAAGATCATGATCTATCGATAAATATTATATATAATTATTCTCTTATTTATAAATATATCTAATTTTATTTAAACAATAATCATTACGTTAAGGTGGCTATCAACAAGTTAAAAAAACAACCCTATCTTAATATATGTTATATAACACTACGTTTTTTTTTATAAATATACCCTAACATTTACGTTAGGATAACCATACCTTATATAACTGTATATAAATTAAATTTCTTTAACATTTAAGAAAAAATTACATAAAAATGTTACATGTTTATAGAAACATAAAAAACAAAAAATTACAAACCAATATTATACCGGCAGATCAAGACCTAGAACATGTAAATATGATTACAAAGAAACGGGTATATGGACATATGATTACAAAAAACCAAACATATACCGAATCAACTTTTAAATTGCTATTATTTTGTAAAATAGATTTTGATTAAGATTTATACACATATATGGTTACAAAGAAAAAAAACAAATATGGAAATTAAATTTAAAAAAATAATTAAAATAAAAAATATATCTGTCTTTTGAAAGGAAGGGTCATAATCTAGTATAAAGAGTGGCGGAGGCAAGAAATAATTTTGTTGGGGAGGCAAGAAATAATTTTGTTGGGGGCATGAATACTAAACTACAATATTTAGAATAGGTGCATATAGCTTAGGCTTTAATAAATTACACTAAATTTTCAAATGTTGTTGGGTTCAGTGGCCCCATCTCATTACATGTGGCTCCGCCACTGAGTATAAACATAAAATTTATAGTTAGAATCTGATATTTAGTAAAAGGAAAGGAAATAACTAAAGTTTGTATATATTATTTTAAAAAATTGAAAATTTTATGGTGGTACTTGCCACCTCATTGACTCATGTACATGTACATCCTTACCACTGTACTGTGTGCAAGAAGAAAGGCTGATGATGCATTTGAGTGCTCGAGGCAGACAGTGGAGAGAGGAAGGTGCGTGGTCAAACCAGTATTTAGAATGTTAGAGAGACCTCCTTATCAAGCAAAGGCGATTTGGAGAAACTAAAGGAACTCATGAGTAAGCTTTTTACCGCCTCCTGGAACACAACTAATTTAGAAGGTAACTTTAGAGTAGTGGGTTCTTGTCTGCAAACCAACCACATTGAGAGATTAGTAGTTCAGTTTTCGAACATTGACAACAACAGTATTTTCAATAGACTTTGTTAAAAGATCAAACTTAGTGGATGAAGGAGCTGGCTGCTACATTGATCAATCAAGAACAAGGCTTTTGAGATTTGGTTTTGTGATTAGTATCACCTGATTTCACACAGGCTTGTGATTTTACATGAGCAACATGAACAGTTTGCAACGATCATCAAACATTATATAGCTATAGATTTACAGCAAATAACATCAATGGTATCATCCCAAGTCTTGGGTATAGAAGAACACACCATTACTCCATTCATCGTCTTCTTCCTCACATTCTCAACATCAATCACCACAGTAGAGCAATCCTTACCAATCACAAATATATTACTTCCAATAGCAACAAGCCGACATTGCTGCGTCATCACCAACTGAGATAGCTTCCCGATACGAATCCACACTCTCGTTTCCTTGCACCACATTGTCAGCGCAGCTCCAAAACTCTGATCCAAAACATAGAGATCATCTCCTACAACAACTGCTGGACCTAGCCACCCTGATGCCATATCATCCTCCACGCGCTTCCAAACTCCGCTCAGTCCATCATATACTACAGCTCCAACACCACCGCGAACATAAACCTTCCCATCCATTACAAATGAATCTTCAATATCACGGATAATATTCGCGTCTGAGAAGGATACACAAGCTTTCGTTACAGGATCGTAGATGTCCCAAGTCTGTGGAGCTTTCGAATTCACTCCTAACCCACCAATCGCCATAATCTTCCCATCCAACGTCTCACAAGCAAAGAAGCATCTGCAAAACGCAATCAGAAGATCAAACACCAAACTATTTGCTAAAATGGCAAGTATCAAGACCCCTAACCTTTTAGTTGAAAGAGAAGGTTGCAAGTGAAGCCAAGTGTTAATAGCAGCATCATAGCAATAAACATCATCACTAGCATCCTCTACCCAACCACATCCACCCAACACAAACAGTCTCTTACCCAACACTGCAAAACCCATACCGTCTCTAAAAGTGATATGCAGAGGAATCTCATGGACTCTTCTCCATCCTCTTCTAGAAGGATTCAGCACGTGTAAGAAGACACGGCCACACGTGTTGTGGCGGCACAAGGCGTAGATCCAAGACTCGGCTAAGTTAAATGATATCTTGCATATTTGCATTGTTTTATCCATTCATCCATGAGCATTTTCATCATATAGATTAGGATTCAGACATGTTTAGGTTGCATTTTGCATACATGAGTCTCTATTAGGTACTGGAGTACCACATAAGGTTATTTGGAGCTCAAAAGAGGTGAAAAGAGTGATCTTTGGACGAGCACAGCCGGAGCGACCTCTCGGAGCGACGGCATGAGGTCGCTGTGCACCACATCCCGGAGCGACTCATCCAGAGCGACTGCACAAGGTCGCTCGCGTTTTCACGTCTGGAGACACACATTTACACCTCGGAGCGACCTTCCAGAGCGACGTGCTGAAGTCGCTCCCGAAGCTCAGAGCGACCATACCAGAGCGACAGGGAGAAGTCGCTCGCGTTTTCATCACCCGGAGACGCGAGAACGAGCCCGGAGCGACCTCTCGCAGCGACACAGCGAGGTCGCTCCCGAAGCCTGGAGCGACTTGTCGGAGCGACGGGCTGAGGTCGCTCCGTGTTTTGTTTCTGCTCGAACTTGTGATTTCTCAAGGGCATTTTGGTCATTTCATTATGCACGTTTTTATTTTCTAAACCTATGTTTTATTACTCTGTAAGCCACCAGGAGGCACATCATTTTTGTTCTTAGAAAAACCACCAAAAACCTTTGGAAAGGGATCTTTTTGAATGAATTGATCAGTTTATTATTGAGAATTCTGTGTTCTTATCTATTTCCTGTGTTTCTCTACATGATTAATCTGAAATCCAATATGGGTTTAAGAGGAATCATGGAGATTAGTGAGTAATCACCTTTTGAATTCATGGGTTAGGGAGATTAAGGGTGATTAGGTTAGTTCTAGGATGTTTTAGTGTAGATCATTCTTGTTCCTTGCTAGTAGAGTATTCATAATGCATCTTCTGAGTTGGCCACTCAAAAGTTGATCAATAGACATTTCCCACCCAAAAGGTGTTTGATGAAATGCCTGAGACAACTCTCCTAGGCTCTTAGTATACTTTGCCAAAAACATTTGTTGTTAAAGATGCTAAGATAGCTAATAGACTTGTTAGTAATGATTGCTTTCATATTATTCAACCAAAGACATTTGATGTTTGAGATATGTTAGCAAATGAGCATTCATCTAGACATAGAGCTTGCTTAGAATTGTGTCTAGGCTTAAGGTTGATAGTTTGATTGATCATTTGCCATCCTTAGTTCGATACTTGATCACCCAAGGTCTAATCCCTATGCCCATGAGTTCTCTTTTCCCTTAGTCAAGAAAGTATCATTCTGTTATTTGCTTTCTAGTTTAGTAGTAATTTAAAACCCATCTAAATCATTGGTTGCACTTAGATTAAGTGAGTACTTGCATTCTCAGTGCTTTGATATCCCTCAGAACTGGTTCGACAATCATTTATACTACAACATTTGTCTTAGGAGCCTTGAAAACTCTTAACATCAAATTGGCGCCGTTGCCAAATTCTGAGTAGATTTGAACATTGAGATTTAGTCACTTGCTTGAGACTAAGTCATTTTTATTTTCTTTTGTTACTGATTCTCTTTCTTCACCTCCCTTTAATCTACAGGTGTATGAACTTGAGGAGCAGGGGTCCATCAAACCTAGTTCCAATAGCTGCAGACATCAGAGCTTTAGAGAGAGAGTGTGCTAGAAATAGAAGAGAAGAAGAGCAACAGGCTCACTTGCAGAGATTGAGTACTGATATGGGAGACATACCTCAAAACCAACAGCGAGCAGCTCGACCCATTGGCACTTACGACCGCCCCAACATTCATGGTCATAGATTGGGAATCCGAGCACCCGCTGTGGCAGCCAACAACTTTGAGATCAAATCAGGACTCCTCAACGTGATCGAGAACAACAAGTATCATGGTTGGCTCTAGAGGATCCATTTGATCACTTGGACAGGTTCGACAGCTACTGTGGGTTGTCAAAAACCAATGGTGTGTCCGAAGATGCCTTAAAGCTCAAGCTATTCCCTTTCTCTTTGGGGGATAAGGCACGTCAGTGGGAGAAGTCTCTACCCAGTGACTCCATCACTACTTGGGATGACTGCAAGAAAGCATTCTTGGAGAAGTTCTTCTCTACTTCAAGAACTGCTAAGCTGAGAAACGAGATTTCCAGCTTTCAACAGAAGAACTTGGAAGGCTTCAGTGAAGCCTGGGAGAGATTCAAGGGCTACCAAGCTCAATGCCCACACCATGGCTTTTCTAAGGAGAGCTTGCTAAGCACATTCTACCGTGGTGCTCTTCCTAAGTACAGAGCCAGACTGGATACAGCTAGCAATGGGTTCTTCTTGGGGAGAACTGAGGAGGATGCAGAAGAACTGGTTGACAACATGGTAAAGAGTGATGCAGTCTACAGTGGAGACCACGACAGAAGCAGTAGAACTGAGGATAAGCAAACGAGGAAGGAGTTGAAAGCTCTACAGGATAAGATAGACATCCTCCTTGCTGATAAAGCTACCCAAGAGCAGCTGCACTTTGTCGGCAACCCAAGCCAAGAGACACCAGCTATTGTCCATGAAGTTGAGGGTTTGGAAGGTCAGGAAGAGCTGTGTTTCATCAACAACAATGGTAGCTGGTACAAGAAAGAACCCAACTTTCAGTACAATAACTACCAACAGAAGTCCTATTCCAACAACCAGCAGAGTGGCTATCCGCCAAGAAACAACCAACAAGGCAGCTATCAGCCTCAGCAAAACCCCTCGTCTGGTTCCTCTGCTCCTCAAGAGAGCAGCACTGATACCTTACTGAAGCAAATCTTGGAGTCTCAGACTAGAAGTGAGAAGCAAGTTGGTTATGAGTTGAAGAACCTTCATTCCAAGATTGATGGGAGCTACAATGAGCTCAACAACAAATTCTCACACCTTGCTTCTACAGTCAGGAATTTAGAGAATCAATTTGCTTCCATGAACACTCACCAGAATCGCCAGCAAGGATCTCTACCTGGAAAGTCTGACCAAAATCCCAAGGAGGCCAAAGCTATCACCCTTAGGAGCGGTAAGCAGTTACCTCCTAGAACCCTCACCAAGGATGCTGAGAAATTAGGTGAGGGGGTTGCCATCAACATAGATGATGAAGTGGTGATTGTTGATGAGAAGATCAATGACGAGATCTTGGAGAAGATAGTGGAAGCCAAAGGTAAAGGAAAGGTTGGAGAGGAGAAGAAGACAGTAAAGGATGGTGAAGTTGTTACTCCAGCAAGTGAAAGTTCTTTTGTTCCTCCTCCCTATGAACCCAAACTTCCATTCCCTGGTAGATTCAAGAAGCAGCTGCTAGAGAAATACAAAGCTCTGTTTGAGAAGCAAATGAGTGAAGCTCAGGTTGCAATGCCCATCATCGATGCTTTCATGTTGATTCCTCAATACAACAATTTCCTGAAAGATGTTGTAGCTGCAAAGAAGAAGGAGATGGAAAGCATGATGAATCTTACCCATGAGTGCAATGCCATCATCCAGAGGCTTGATGTTCCAGAGAAATTAGAGGATCCAGGAAGCTTCACACTACCTTGTGCTCTTGGACCTATGGTATTTGAGAAAAGTCTCTGCGATTTGGGAGCTAGTGTCAGCTTGATGCCTTTGTCTGTTGCAAAGAAGCTTGGATTCACTCAGTACAAGAAGTGTAGACTCTCTCTGGTGTTAGCTGATCGTTCAGTGAAGTACCCTGTGGGCATCTTAGAGGACCTTCCTGTGAAGATTGGAAGGTATGAGATACCTACAGATTTTGTGGTGCTTGAGATGGGTGAGGAGGCTCAAGATCCATTGATTCTAGGAAGGCCATTCTTAGCTACAGCAGGAGCTATTGTTAATGTGAAGGAAGGCACGATTGATCTCCATTTGGGTAAAGAGAACATCCTCCACTTTGACATCAAGAGGAAAATGAGGAAACCAACTGTGTTCGGGCAAGCCTTCTACATTGAAGAGATGGACACCCCTGCTGATGAGCACCTTGAAGAGTTACCACCTGAGGACGACGAGGAGGGAGCATCTCCCTCTACTCATTCCCTATAGAAGGTAACCCACCACACTCCCTTGTATATACCATTTCATTTTTGCATATTAGTCTTCTTTTCGGTATCTCTCTCTCTACTTGACGACACAGAGACTGTGTCACTCAAGTTTGGGGGAGGTACCAAGTATTTGATCATGTTTGCTTTGATGTTGTTTCATTGAGTCATGCATGGCATACCTATTTGCATAGATAAAAAAAAAAAAATCAATCATTTAGTTTGCATCATTTGCATTTTTAGGAGAGTCTAGAGCATATAGGTTGCATTCACTTGCATTGGGAGCAATGATTTGAATGCCTTGTAAAGAACACTACGTTGCACTTGACTAGCTTTTGCACCTCTCAAAAAGACTTGTATGTTTCGAGCCTTGAAAACTCTTCCTGAAACTTGTTGATTGCTGAAACTCAGTCTTTGAAGCCAACTACAACCTTATTAGAAATGAATGAACTTAATGCTTCTTGCTTAGGGTCCCTTGTGTACTGAGTCATGGCTATACACACTGGAGTTGTCACATCTTTTATGCCAATCTTTTTGACAAACTCTAGTGGTAGACCACTCCCAAAACCTTTCCTTCCTTTTAAGCTTTCATTGTTTGATGAGTGAGGCCTTCTTCGGAAAGTCTTACATGCGCATAATGTTGAGAGTATCGGGAACGACAATGCTTGATCTTCATTTTTGCTAGATTGGACACTCTTTTGTCTAGCTATAGGTGGGAGGGTGAGTGTTGTGATCATGATTTGGGAGAAATGAAAAATAAAAAGGATAGACTCTTTGTGCTTAAGTGAATTGATTTTCTGGGATAAGTAGAGAACCTCTAGCTCTAGTTTTGAAAAGTCTTGGCCCCCAACCTAAAAAAAAAAAAATATATAAAAAAAAAAGAAATCGAAAAAAAAAAAAAAAAAGAAAGAAAATGGGGCTAGCAAAGTTGTTAGGAGCTAAGAAATGTTTTGAGGTTGTAGAAAAATCCCTTGTAGATTTCAAAAAGAAAGAGTTAAAGTTCTTAAGATCTTTTGGTGAGAGATGTGAGTTGGGTTTGACATTTGGGAATGATTGTGTAATGATATGTTTGGGAAAAGGGTAGAACAATGGAGATTGAGCATTGTATGCATGAGTTGGTCCCTTTCTTAGATATATTATGTGCAATGTCAAGGCTACTTGTTTTGAGAGTAAACCACCTTAAAGATCATATGTTTTGAACCTCTTGAATCACTTGAATAAAAGCCTTCCCTTACCCAACCAAATGACTTGGACCAACTGACCATTTGCAAGAATTCACCTGATGTTTTGTGCTTAATGAATGTGAGAGTTGGTTGATTTGAATGTGTGGATGCTTGATGATGAGTGTAAGAACAAAAAGAGTTAAGATAGGCCTAGAGAAGCTAGAGTGTAATAAGAGAGTGTGCTAGTTGTGTTTCTTTTGGCTATGTGCTCCCACCTTCAACCTCTCTTCCTATGAGTTCTAGAAAGTTCACTTGTGGACAAGTAAAAGAACAAGTTTGGGGGAGTTGATATCTTGCATATTTGCATTGTTTTATCCATTCATCCATGAGCATTTTCATCATATAGATTAGGATTCAGACATGTTTAGGTTGCATTTTGCATACATGAGTCTCTATTAGGTACTGGAGTACCACATAAGGTTATTTGGAGCTCAAAAGAGGTGAAAAGAGTGATCTTTGGACGAGCACAGCCGGAGCGACCTCTCGGAGCGACGGCATGAGGTCGCTGTGCACCACATCCCGGAGCGACTCATCCAGAGCGACTGCACAAGGTCGCTCGCGTTTTCACGTCTGGAGACACACATTTACACCTCGGAGCGACCTTCCAGAGCGACGTGCTGAAGTCGCTCCCGAAGCTCAGAGCGACCATACCAGAGCGACAGGGAGAAGTCGCTCGCGTTTTCATCACCCGGAGACGCGAGAACGAGCCCGGAGCGACCTCTCGCAGCGACACAGCGAGGTCGCTCCCGAAGCCTGGAGCGACTTGTCGGAGCGACGGGCTGAGGTCGCTCCGTGTTTTGTTTCTGCTCGAACTTGTGATTTCTCAAGGGCATTTTGGTCATTTCATTATGCACGTTTTTATTTTCTAAACCTATGTTTTATTACTCTGTAAGCCACCAGGAGGCACATCATTTTTGTTCTTAGAAAAACCACCAAAAACCTTTGGAAAGGGATCTTTTTGAATGAATTGATCAGTTTATTATTGAGAATTCTGTGTTCTTATCTATTTCCTGTGTTTCTCTACATGATTAATCTGAAATCCAATATGGGTTTAAGAGGAATCATGGAGATTAGTGAGTAATCACCTTTTGAATTCATGGGTTAGGGAGATTAAGGGTGATTAGGTTAGTTCTAGGATGTTTTAGTGTAGATCATTCTTGTTCCTTGCTAGTAGAGTATTCATAATGCATCTTCTGAGTTGGCCACTCAAAAGTTGATCAATAGACATTTCCCACCCAAAAGGTGTTTGATGAAATGCCTGAGACAACTCTCCTAGGCTCTTAGTATACTTTGCCAAAGACATTTGTTGTTAAAGATGCTAAGATAGCTAATAGACTTGTTAGTAATGATTGCTTTCATATTATTCAACCAAAGACATTTGATGTTTGAGATATGTTAGCAAATGAGCATTCATCTAGACATAGAGCTTGCTTAGAATTGTGTCTAGGCTTAAGGTTGATAGTTTGATTGATCATTTGCCATCCTTAGTTCGATACTTGATCACCCAAGGTCTAATCCCTATGCCCATGAGTTCTCTTTTCCCTTAGTCAAGAAAGTATCATTCTGTTATTTGCTTTCTAGTTTAGTAGTAATTTAAAACCCATCTAAATCATTGGTTGCACTTAGATTAAGTGAGTACTTGCATTCTCAGTGCTTTGATATCCCTCAGAACTGGTTCGACAATCATTTATACTACAACATTTGTCTTAGGAGCCTTGAAAACTCTTAACATCATTAAACTTGTTGCGATACTCGCAGAAGTCGTCGCTGGAGATGAAATCTCTCCATCTCCTGGAAACGCATTTCATCGCCATGTGGTGTGATCTTGGAACTCTAGCTAAGAAGAGATTCGAGATATCGTTAGGGACTCCGCTTATAAGCAACGTTTGCGTCTCTTTCGATTGATCCGCACATTCGTTTGTGCTCTCATGTACTATACTCTCCATTGTGAATCAATGAGATTCTACAAAACTCTATTCATGGCCAAAACAATAAACAGTTGCTCAAACTGTTTCGATTCAATTGTAGATTAAGCAAATCAAATTGTTTAGCTCTCAAGAGTCTACAGATCAAATCCTTCAGCAATTGCATCAAATCGACTACGACTAGTACAATCAGATCTACAATCTCGGAAATTTTTGAAGCATTAGATTTAGATACAATACCTGCCGAATTTTCGGAGCTTGACGAGTAGACTTAGATATCTCAGATCGTCACTAAGGTAAGCGTGATTAAGGAATCGCCAGAAGTTTGATGATTGCGAGCTTCTCGGAGAAGGAAGGAGGAGAGGACAGAGAGAAAGATCGCTTCTTCTAAGCAACCGCGACGATGTCGTTTTGGAAACGGTTGCTTATAGTTATAGGGGATGTTTACGTTCCGTTTCAACACGACGCCGTATTCGTCTTCTATTGGGCCTTGGTTTCACAAGCCGGGCTTGACCATGCTGCATATTCGGTCCATAAAGGTTTATCAGAAACGGTGTCGGTTTGAGGGAATGAACCTGACTAGAATTGGTACACCATGGGCCTCTTAGTTTGTATGTCACCTGCGGTCGGTGTATCTAGCAGGTTGTTATTCATTTTGCTGTCACAAGATTGATCGCGCGATCAATTGTATGTTGCAAACCACGTGTTGTTGTTCGTTTGATATTGCACTCAGAAGTCACAATATGTTGTTGTTCGTTTGATATTGCACTCTGAAGTCACAATATTAAGTCGCTGAAAAAAAATTAGTGACTAAAAAATATTTACAACTTGCAACTGATCGCAGCTAGCAGATTGCAAGGTACTTTCAACACCGAAATAAACAACATTTAATTGCATGTTGCACGTTGCAGTAGCTGGTCGTAGGTCACTGCAACATGCAAACAAGTCCTATATCTATATGAAGATATTTGTTTCTTGATCTAGGGTCTATTTGATTTTGTGTCATCAAGGTTGACGGTAGAGGAAAAAGAAATGTGGATTTTGCAGTTGGGATGAAAACACTGAATAAAAAAATTAAACTCCAACTACTACAAGCTGCTCAAACAATGGAGCACTTGACAAGTAATAAAGCACACTAGTTTTCTAATTGCTCAAAAACCACATTACATCATTAATTCCCTGTTATATTAATGTTAGAAAGCTAATGCATTGGCTCTTCTATCTTAATGTTTATAGCTCAAGATTTTGGAATCAATTTTGTTCTTATCTGGAAATTCGGTTGAAGGACCTATGTTGATTGTTCAGATTCGGTATAGTTTGATAGATTATTAGGTCTAAATTTTTATCAATGGCTTGTTTATAGAGAAACATTTGCAGATTAGAGTATCAATAGGAACAATAATTGCTTAATTTATACACAAAACTAGTTTTAGTTCTTTCTCTTTACTGAATGTAAAGCTACATTCTCAAGTGTATATATGGCTGGAATCTAAACATTAGATCCTTTGAGAGAGAAAAGAAACAGAGTTTTGATAAATTTGAAAGCTTTGCCAGTGTTTATCATCAATAACAGTGTATCCAGAGAGTAACAAAGTCTTTGAGTAGATTACATCACATTCTCTCACTCTCCCAACTATCATGACGGTTGACGCACGCGCCTCAATCAATAGCGTTGGAATAAGCCACACACCTATAAATTACTAGATGCTAGGATGAAGTCTAGAGAGAGAGCTTATGGTCAAAGTCAGATATCAAAACTATGTGTATCCACAGTAAATGCTTTTAACTCTTTAGAGGAGAAGGACCTGAATGATACAGTGGTATTTTTGTTTTCTTTTGTTTCCTCTATCACTCAGTAAAGCAAAAGAAGAACTAGAGAGAGAGAGAAAGTAAACCCTTTCTTCACCATTGTTGATGGAGAAGAAAACTTCATATCGTATATCTTGTTTCTGTTGAGAGAATAAAAAGTAGATTTCAGTTGAGCTGTTTCTCTTTTCTATTAAACCTATTAGGTTAAGTAGAAGCTCGTGTGTGTTGTTGATAAGCCTTGAGAGATTTTTCAGTTGCATGGTTAACTTAACCTCCAAGTCATAATATCTTTAAAAGCCTCTTTAGATTCTGCTTTTTGTTGTTATCTTTTGATAAGAATAAAATCTTTTCCCTTCCCCTTTTGTAGCCAATTAGCCCATAAAATTCGAAACCTTTATAAGGTCAGGTCACCCAGCGAGTTTTGCATCCTTTTGGCAGAAGCAATGGATCAAAGAGAAGCAATGGCTTTATCCGGGTCGGGTTATTATTACATCCAGAGAGGCATGCCTGGTTCTGCTCCTCCACAAACTCAACCGTCGTTTTATGGATCGCAAGGGTTTCAACAATTCTCCAATCCCAGCTCTCCTTTCGGCTCAACTGGATTCGTGTATCCTCCTTTACCAGTTGAGACTTCTCAGGTTGATTCTTTAACGCCGGTTGCACTTCCTCCGTCTGGTGAGACGTTTGTGAAGCGGAAGAGAGGAAGACCGAGAAAATACGGACAAGACGGTTCTGTTTCCTTGGCATTGTCTCCTTCACTCTCCTCCTCCATGTCCCCAAACTCTAACAAACGTGGCCGTGGAAGACCTCCTGGTTCCGGCAAGAAGCAAAGGCTTAGTTCGACTGGTAATAAACCCCTCTTCTTGCAATTATATGTGAAAGGCTCTGTAAATGGTGGAATGAGGTTATATTGACTTATATATACTATATAGTTTATGAGGAGATTGGTTTGGAAAAAACTGTTGGGAAGTTATTACTAAATAAAGCTTTAGAATTTTTTAATGTAGAGTTTTATTATTTTGAATAATCTTTTATTCTAAGGGCTTTTCTCTTAAAGCTATGTTTACTAACTTTGTGTCCTGATGTTGTGACTTCTAAGGTGGAGTGATGCCGTGGGGGACGAGCTTCACGCCGCACGTAATCGTAGTTTCCGTTGGTGAAGTATAGTCTTCTTCTCTAGCTAGTGTCCTCTTTTAAGGGTTCTTGAGATTAGTTTATAATCCACACTCTTGTCTTGTTTGTCAGGACATTGCATCAAAGGTTATGTCCTTTTCACAGCAAAGTCCAAGAGCCATTTGTGTTTTATCCGTTACTGGTGCAGTCTCTACTGCAACTATTCTTCAACGATCGCTATCACACGGAGCTATTAAATACGAGGTTTGATATTGCTGTCCTTACAGTTTATAATGATTTACAAGAGAAGAACACTACTCATGTTGTTGTGTTTACTCTATGGTCCATAGGGTCGTTTTGAGCTTTTGTCTCTCTCAACTTCTTATCCGAACGCAACTGACAATGACTACCCAAACAGCACTGTGAATCTAGCGGTCTCACTCGCTTGCCCCGATTATCGTGTCATTGGTGGTGGAGTTGGAGGGCCTCTAATAGCAGCAAGCTCAGTTCAGGTGAGCATGCTTGTAAACATCATCAAACTTCTTTAATTTAGACATCATTTTTATCTAAACTTGTGTGTTGTCTCCTTAATAGGTTATCATTGGGAGCTACATTTGGGCTATTCCTAAAGGGAAGATTAAAAAACGAGATGAAGATGTCCAAGAAACTGACGCTTTGGACGATAACACAGCAGCAACGTCGCCTGATGTTCCTCAGCAAAGCCATAACCTTGTTCAGACGCCTGTAGGGATGTGGTCAACAGGTTCAAGGTCAATGGACATGCATCATGCCCATATGGACATTGATCTAATGCGTGGATGATCCATTTGTGTGTATAAGCATTGAATCTAGGAGATTAAGAAGAAGGAAGACTTAAGCTAACTTCTCTAAGAACAAAATATCTAGTGATTTTCAGAATTCATGCTGGGTTTTTGAGCTTTTGGTTTATTGAGTTTTTTTTTTGCTTTTTTTTGGGTTAATATATATATATATATATATATCAACTACTTACGTTTATTATTTCGCTGCAAAAAAATATAAATCCAGGCACATAGTGAGCGCATGATACCAATAACTAGCCATGGGCATTGGTTCGTTTTTTTCGATTCTTTGATTCTTCAGTTCTAGAAGTTTAGCATCTATCCAGGTATTTTAAAATTTTGGTTCCGTTTAGGTTATTACCGTTCGGGTAACAAAATTGGAAACCTGCTAATATTTGAGGTAATTGCGGATCCTATTTGGTTCCAATTTTTCGGTTAATTCGGATTAAAAATCAGAAATTTAGGTTTTCTGATTAAATATAACTTCGTTTGAGTTTTTGGTAAAAATTTGGATTATTCAGATAATATTTGAAAATTTTGAATAAAAAGTATTGTGATGATTCATTTTTAGGTATTTCGACTTATAAATAATATTTTTAACTTATTCATTTATTTTAAAACTGAATATAGTTAAAATTTATAAGAATATAAATTATATTATAGAAATTCATGTACCCATTTGGATTTCGGTTCAGTTTCTCATTGATTTTGGTATTTTAGTTTTACTGATATGACCCAATCAAATAATTGATAGGACCTAAATCCGAATCAACCCTAATTTTTTGGTTTGGTTCGATTCCCGTTATTCGGTTCTGGATAAATGTGCTCAGAATATGATTTGTGTTTTATTGATCATGTTTGAATAAATCACCAGTTGGACTTAGGGTTTTCAAAGGATCGAATGAATTGTTAGAATGAAGTATTAGGGTTTATCTTTTATTCTTTATCTTGATTGTTCTCAATGTTAGATTTGGATTGACAATTTGAAGTCTAGATCTTAGGATAAATAGTAGATGCGAAAGCATTATTAATTGCATATTAATTTTGATGAGTTAAATACCTATATGCAAAGAAATTTGGTTTACTGATTTAGTGAACATGTCAAACATGATTTTAATGCTTGTCTGAATAGATTGAACTACCATGGGTCTAGCGTATTTTTTTCTAGAATTTACAACTGTATTAATTTAGTTAAGGGATATGGTTTTGGTGATAGAGTTTCAAATTTTAAAAAATAAATATTAAAAATTTCAAAATAAAAATATGCTATTTTGATCATTTTCTTTTTTGAGGGCTATTTTTGTGATAAAAACTTAAAAATGCTTATTTGAGAAAATTGTCTATTAATTTACTACCATTTACTTTTTTCTTATTATTCACCTAGTTTAATCTGAAATTTATAGTCTATTGTGTGATATGAGACTATGTATTAGGCAGGGTGGGGCAGTTGCCAACCATAGAAATTTTAAAATTAGTCTAATTTTATAACAAATTTAAGATATGCCCCTGTTGCTATATTGCTTTATGCCCCCTATACTTCAAATGTTTGACAAAATTTTAAGAGACTAAAAAAATTATAATTCGTTGTACGGTTTCATGCCTATATTTTGGTATTTTATCTAGTGATTTTAATTTAAATTGTTTATGTGATCTATCACTGAGAATAGCTAGGATAAATTTGACCATATAAAAATTGTGTGAATATGGGCGCGTAACTCATCATTTCCTACACAATGTCCAGCCTAATAAGGAAATCATGCGTCAAAGCAAAAGAAAACAAATCAGCTAGTTTACTCTTCTGATCAAACGTCGGTTGAAAATTTTGTTCACACAATTGAGAATAAGAAAATCTAAGTACTATAAGTAGAAGAGGTGGTTAAAGCTTTCTAATCATCTGAATACAAAGACAATAACGAGAAAGAGAAAGATCAAGGAAAATACTAAAGAGTTGTATTTTGCTCATTATACTCTCGTGATTATTAAGTAGTTATCGTGAGACTCTTTTGTAGTATCGAATGAAAGATACGTTTGATTCATTGTAATTCTAAAGCACGAATGTGGATTCAAATCCTTACAAAAATCTTTATTTTCTTCAGCCAAACAAACAATGAAAAATTCTTCATACAAAACATTTTGTTCGGAGAAAAAAAAAACATTTTGTTCGAAACATTCGTGTCTTTAATTTCTATCTTTTGTTTATTATATGAAAAATACTGTGTTGTATGATTGTATCAATTAGAAAGCACTCATGTGAGGTTGAACGAGGGAAGCATAAACACCACCTTCGATATTCATCAACGTCTCGTGCGTCCCTTTCTCAACGATCATACCGTTCTCCACTACGGCAATGATGTCAGCATTCTTGATCGTCGACAGCCTGTGAGCCACCACGATCGTGGTTCGGTTCACCATCACCCGGTCAAGTGCGTCCTGAACCACACGCTCCGATTCTGCGTCCAACGCGCTCGTCGCTTCGTCCAGTAATAAGATCTTCGGTTCTTTCACGATGGCACGTGCAATCGCCACGCGTTGCTTCTGTCCTCCTGACAACTGTATCCCTCTCTCACCGACCACAGTATCGTAACCCTAAAACCAAACATGAAAGAGTTTTTACTTGCAACACAAGTAATAATATAAATATCAAAAGGTCTTGTTTCAGTCACCTTTTGTATACTAGAGATGAATTTATGAGCATTAGAGAGCTCGGAAGCAGCTACGATCTCAGCCTCGGTTGCTTCTTCTCCTCCCTTTCCATAAGCAATGTTGGCTCGTATTGTGTCGTTGAATAGTACAGGCTCTTGCCCTACAAGACCCATTTGTTGTCTCAGCCATTTCAGTTGCAGCTTCTTGAGATCAACTCCGTCTAAAGTGATATGACCCGAATCCGGATCGTAAAACCTCTGTAACAGCGATATCACCGTAGACTTACCTGATCCACTTTCTCCGACCAAAGCAACAGTCTGAAATAAGCACAAGAATTAGAAAAGTAAACATGTGAAGTTTGAAAAAAGCATCAGTTTAATATTAAGTCAGATATATTTCAAACAAATTGACTATAGGTAGATTAGTCCATTTTCTACATATATATATGGGCAATTGTCAATAATAGCATCTTTTGAAGTTTATGTCTCAAAAATGGCACTAGAAGGAGAAAGTCACAAAAATGACATTCATTAAAGGGTAAAATATCCCTAATACCCTTGGTTTAAAATTAAATAAATAAACAAAAATAAATAAAAATATATAAAATAAAAATAAAAAAAATGAAAATAGTTTCAGATTATATGTTTTCAGATTCGAAATTTTTATATTTTTTTTTGAATTTTTTTTTTTCGAAATTTTTTTTTATTTTTTTTTCAAATTTTCTTTTTAGAATTTAAAAATACTTTTTAAATCTGTTTTTTAAATTTTTTATTTTTTATTTTAGTATTTATTTTTTATAAAATTTTAAACCCTAATTCCAAAACTCTACCCCTTAACTCTAAACCCTAAGGTTTGGATTAATTAACCCAATGGGTATAAGCGTATATTTACCTCTTTAATGAAACATATTTTTGTGACTTTGAGCCTTGAGTGCTATCCTAGTCTTTTTCTCTATATATATCACTTAAGATTTATAAGTTTTATAATTTGTATACAAAATGTTACCTTTCCGGCACGAATGAAGAAACAAAGGTCACGAAAAATCTGAATATCAGGTCTAGTTTGGTAAGCAAAGCTTATGTGACAAAACTCGATATCTCCCTTTACGTTCTCCAACACCATCCCTGATTCATCTCTCGTGTCTATCTTCGATTTCCTATCGACGATTCTGAAGATCGAAGCAGCAGCACTCTTAGCTTTGCTTGAATCAGGAGCGGAAGAACTCACCCCAGAAATCCCAATTGTTGTCACCGTCAATGTTAAGAAAACCTGGCGCAAACCCATCCAATAGAAAAACATTTAACCTCTTCTCTTAACAAAAAAAACATGTCCAAACTGTAAAAAAACTCGAATTGATCATGTAGAGTTGTGTAAAACATACATGTGCCCTAAGTGTTATTATTTATTAACCGAACCCAAAATATATAAAATTCCAATAACCCAAGAAAACTGACATAAAAATTTGAGTTAGTATCCAAATTGTATTCAAGAACTAAATAAGTATCTCAGATATTCAATTTTGCGTTTATTTTGTTATGCCATCTAAAATTATCTGAACATAATTAAAATTAACCAAACTAGAAATAGATTATGCTCTAAAATGTGTCTTGGATATATCTATATAACTATCTATACTATTATTTGTAAAGTGATTTTTTTCGCATTCGAGCTTCGTTAAAAGTTACGTATGTTACTTTCGTTTATACCTTTAAAGAATATATAAAATATATAAATTAGCCAAAAAATAATAATTTATTTTATTAAATAATTGATTAAAATTAATAATAATAAAAATTATCCAAAATCTAAAAACATATTTTTAAAAAAGATAGTTCTGTATATATATTGTCTTATCCAAAAATATCTTTTTAAAATGGCAAAATTTATAAAAAAACACATAACTAAAATATTAATAAAGTAAAATTCATAATTTATATAATTGAAAAGAGAACATTGACTGATTTCTAAGATTTATTTATTAATAATAAATTATTGTACAAAGAAATTTTCAAAAAAAATTATAATATGTAGAAAAATTCAAATGATAACATAAATAATTATTTATCACTATAATTTTTTAATTAATAATGTATGTGTTAATAAGTAATTATAAAATACTTATACCCGTATGGACGGGTGAAACATCTAGATATAAAATATATTTGAAACCAAAGTATTTTTAACTGAACCTGACCTAAACATATATAAAATCCAAATGGTGCCTAGGAGGCTGAACGCAAAACCTGAAATCCAGACCGAACCCGAACACCAATGTCTACTATACTCAAGATTTATAACATAGATTTCCGAAGAAAAAGAGCAAAGACAAAACCTCAAAAACACCGTTGTAAGTTGTCCTTCCGTCTTTTACCAATCTAGCACCTGCGTAGAAACAAGCAGCGTAGACAGAGTAAAGAACGAAGAAGGAGAGACCAAACCCTAATCCTGCCACTAGTCCTTGCTTCATCCCCGATTTGATTGTTTCTTCACATCGTTTCTTATACATCTCTATCACTTTTTCCTCCGCACAGAAAGACGCAACCGTTCTTATACTCCCAACCGCATCACTCGCCACTTGACTCGCCTCCTCGTACTTTGTCTACAAACAATTTATTTCAGTTTCTTGTTGAAAAAGTAACAAACCCTAAACCTATTTAATGAAAAAGAACCAACCTTTGCGTCTGCGCTGAAGCCTTTCATGAACTTAATCTGAACGTAATGATTGATTCCAGTTAAAGGAATCGTTACTAAGATAATAACAGCTAACTCCCAGCTAATCACAAAAGCTATGATTATTCCCACCACTGCGGTTGCAACGTTCTTGACAGTTAGAGCCAAAGAGTCGCCCACAAGTGTCCTGATCAAGGCTGCATCAGCAGAGAGCCTTGCTCCAATGGCACCACTCGAGTTCTCGGGCTCATCAAACCACCCAATCTCCATGTGAATAACTTTCTCAAAACACATTGATCTTATCCTACGAACCAGTCGCCCTCCAGCTACAGCAAACAAGGACATATGTGTTGGATACACTACCAAAGAGAGTACACCGAGAAGCACAAATATTATCGACCAGTATCTCGAATTGCTCCTCAGCTCATGAGGCGGTTGGAAGAAAGACATGATAACTTTAGCAAAGAAGAGTCCAAAGATGGGGAATATAGCGCCGTCAAGTGCACATACTATGGTTCCAAGTGTAAGAATCAGAGCCTCCGGTTTGTTAAGAGCAGTAATTCGAGTAATTGACACATCTTGGGGCATATCTTTAGGCATTTCAGTGTTTTCTTGTCCTGCAAGTAAGCCAAGAGCGGAAACAGATTCATCATCATCACCATGCATCCCACTGGCACTGTTTCCTCCATTCCTGATAGATCCGTCTTGCTGTCCATTTGAAATCTCTAATCGTTTTGATTCTGTGTTTATCTCTTGTAGCCGTATAAGTTGTGAATAAGCCCCTTCATGATCCTTGAGTAACTCCAAATGTGAACCTTAAATGTAATAAAAGTAAAGCAAAAGCTAAACAATTATATATTCCAAAAGATTATATATATATGTCCTTAAGTAACAATGTGTACCATGCATGTACCTTCTTCAACTATCTTTCCACGGTGAAGAACAGCAATCACATCAGCATTTCTCACTGTGCTTAACCGATGTGCGACAATCACAGTAGTCCGGTTAACCATCACCCTATCTAAAGCTTCTTGAACCACTCGTTCGGATTCTGCATCAAGAGCGCTTGTCGCTTCATCTAACAGCAAAATCCTAGGATCTTTAAGTATGGCCCTAGCGATAGCAATCCTCTGTTTCTGTCCTCCTGAGAGCTGAGTTCCATGTTCACCTACCATTGTCTCTAAACCCCGAGGCAACTTATCGATAAACTTAGCCGCGTTTGCTAGCTTCGCAGCTGCTTCAATCTCTTGGACAGTCGCTCCGACTTTCCCGTACCCAATATTCTCCATTATACTTGAAGAAAACAGAACCGGTTCTTGACTAACCAATCCAATCTTTCCTCTAATCCATTTCAGCTGAAACTCCTTCAAGTCAACACCATCAATAAGCACTTGGCCGGAATTCGGATCATAGAACCTTTCTATTAAACTCATCACTGTAGATTTACCGCTCCCGCTTTCTCCTACCAAAGCAGTGGTTGTGCCACTTGAGATCATCAGAGAGAATCCTCTAAAGACCTCTTCTCTAGGCCTTGCAGGGTAACTAAAACACACATCTCTCAGCTCTATTTTGCCTTGTATATCTTCTAAAACCTTTCCGTTTAGGTCAAAACAATCAATCACCGGCTTCCTTTTTATCGTTTCAAACATTTTATAAGCTGCAGCTTGACCAGCTGCAAATGAGGTTAGACATGGTGCTGCTTGCCCTAAAGACCTATCCAAAGAAAGAAAAACAGTTAGATTGGCTTCCAACTCAGAACCAATTGGCAATAAGTGAATTGGTTCATCTCGTTTATATACATTACTTGAATCTCTTTTCGCTACCGATGTGGGATTTACTTAATTCAGAAGTGGGAAGTTGTCCCTAAAAAAATTACAATTCTAATTGTTTTAACTGTTTTGAGACTAAGGAAGATATGTTCTACTCACATCGAACTTGTGACCACAATGACCATTACATTAATCACTGCACCACCTGTATACCCTTTTCTGAGTATCATCTCTCCACCAAACCATATAGCCAAAGCATAGCTACAAAAGAACACCAAGAACATTACTCCCAACCCTAAACCCGTAGAGAAACCTTGGTTGACAGTCGATTCATAGGCCAAGTTTATCAATTCTTTGTAGCTACTAATCGCCTGCTTCTCTCTCGTGAATGAAGCAACCTGGTGGAATCATGCAATCACATGGTTTATGTTTCAAACTTCTATATATTTTATGATAAGTCAACAAGTAAAGGAGGGAAAGGAAGTATTTTTTACGGTTCGAATAGACCCGCAAGTTTGTTCAACAATAGTTGATGCTTTGGCATAAGCAGCTTGTTGTTGAGAAGAAGCTTTAGTGGAAATAATCGATGTAGCTGCACCAGCCATAGCTAGGAGAGGAATTGAGGCTAACATAACAAGTGTAAGTAACCATCCTTTCACAAACGCTAAAGCATATCCAGCCAAGAATGTTGCGAGCAACTGTATAAACTTCCCAACCTGAAAAAAAATTTCACACTTCATATATTTCAATCTATGTATACAATAACATCTATTTTTGTGGGTATTTTTCTTTTGTTTACCTTTTCACCCATAGCATCTAGTATAAGAACAGTATCACCTGACATACGACCAACAACTTCTCCTGTGTTTGTTTCCACATCGAAGAATACAATGTCTTGTCTTAGTATTGTCTTCAGATATAAACTTCTTATCCTTGCAGCTTGTCTTTCTCCCGTAATCACCCAACAAGACACCTCTAGAACACGGGGAAACATAAAACGAAATTGCTTTCTTCCTTAACAAGTAACAAAAAAAAATTGTGTGTATACAGTAGTTCTGTTTTGTTATGTTTAACACAAGTTAATTAATAGCATGATATTGCTGACAAAAAATTAATTATTTAGTAGCATGATATCTCACTTGAGGTTAAGTTAATGTATTTATGTCAAATCTTACATTGAAAATGTTTACATGGTATTAAACGATATTTAATTTGAATCAGAGAGTATATTACTTACGAAGAAAGGCTGCTACAAATGTCCCAAGTCCAAGGTAGACAAATTTCAAACAAATCTAAAACGAAGAAAACCAAACAAAATAAAGTAAACATAACCAAGTAAAACTTGAAAGATTGTTTCCTTGGTGCATGTATATCTAACCTTGGAGATTAACTCGACAATATCGTTTGTGAATAGGTTTCGACCAATCGTATCAATAAGATCACCAAACAACAATGTCATCAACGGAAAACCAAGACCGTTTCCGATAGCTCCGATCGAACCAACGATCATCAACAACACATCGGTAAAATCTGAGAAAGAAAACAGTTTGTAGAAAGGTACGGTCTTTGCCTTCTCTTCGATTTTTCCCTTCTTCATCTCCAACTGTGTGGGACTTCTTGAATGAACATGACTTGTCTCAAAACTAGATACATTGACCATTGTCCTGGGATTTCGTAGAGAAATGACCCACACGTATCAGAAATGAAACAAAGCCTAGAAAAAGCGATCACTGAAAGATCTTAAAACATCTCAACGATCATTTAAAATTTCCGTTTTACTATCTAGTTTATTATTAATACAATAGCTAAGAAGGGACTAATGAGGTGTAAGATATATATTATTTTGGAGATGTTGTTATCAGGTGACATAAACAAAGATTAAGAGACAAAAACGTGGAATGTTTTGTTCTTTTTATTTTATTTTCCCTAACAAATACAGTTTAATTCAGTTTCAAAAAAAAAAAAAATTGATCATAACTTTCATGTAGTTGGTTAGCGTTCTGTCTTGTAATTCCTAAAATCATTGTATAAATGTTTAACCCTAATATTCGAGTGCTTAATATGAAAATATCATCATTCTTGTGTCATGGGGAGCGACTAATTTTCGGCGTTTGCTCAACTTGGTCGTGTATTCCACTATTCGTTATTGTATTCCTAGCAACGCATTTGATGGGCCTTAAACAAATTCGTCGACAGAAAATAGGCCTAAATATTGATATTCATTGTTACAGAATGTAGATACCTTCTTAGATACATTCTTGTACATAAACATGCTTAATACATATGAGTTGTTTCTATCCGATGATTCGCTGGAACTTTTTTTTTTTTTTAACTTCTTTTTATTTATTTATATAACTTTGGGTTACAAATCAGTACCACTACGGTAACTATACAGAACCTAACACAAGATTTCTCCCTCTAACAAATTCCCAAACCAAAGCATAAAAAACTCCTACGGCATTTAAAAAATTGAGAGCCAAACCGCAAGAACTGAACTCTCTCCTCTTCCCAGAACTTGTGCACGAGCTAATGGGTCCAACCTCAACCGAATCGTTTGCTTTATCGCTGGAACTTAGGTCAGGTTGACTTGAGAAAAAAGGTTTTAGGTCAACGCGTAATGGTTCACTGATTACAACATAAAATCATTCAATTTAGCTCTAATTAAAATCTGATGTTACATTGTCAGGTGGAAATACTTGGAAACAAATTAAGTTGTATATGGATTCTACTTAGTTGATCTTCCTAACCGGTGAGTAAACTTGCCAAATGGAACTCCAATTGAACATTTTGGTTATGTTTAACAGCTAATTTCGGTTTCTAAGTAATTCAGATTGTGTAGGTAAAAGAAAATAATCATGTCAATTAGTCATTGGCATATTATCCGAAACCCAAAAAGAAAACTTACCGAACTGAAACTTACAAAAACCCGAACGGATCAGATCATATTTAAAAAAAAAAAACTAAAAAACAAAATTGAACCGGAACTTAACCAAAATCCGAACATGTATCCAAATATCAAAAATATCATTTATTTACCTAAAATTATATTTAAAATTTAATTTTTTAAAAATATATGTATATATACAAATAATTTTTTATCAAAAGTTGAATAACCCGAATATTTTCTTTGATTTTTTGGATTTAACTCGGATTTTCGAGTTTTTGTTGGTTTCTACTTTAAACCCAATCCAAATCTGAATCATTTCTAATTCAGTTAAGTTTTTGGTTTTATAAAAAAATATAAAACCGAACTGAGCACGACATTATTGTGGATCCTAAAACCCACATTAGGTATTTGGTAGTGATTGTTTGTAAAGATTAGGAAAGAAATAGCATAAGCAACTATATCTTCAGGACACAAATGTAATCATGTATGAGTTGACAGAAATGGACTCTATTCGCATGCCAAATAGCATAGAGATTTCGGGAGAAAGAAGGATCGTGACTGAACTTGAAGTCGAGCTGCCTACGTACCCATTGCGGGGTTAAGTCTAACGTAGTTCATTTATCATAGTCTCGAAAGAGATGTTGGTTTCGTCGTGTTGATCGACATGTCGGTTTCATCGGTCATGAGCGAGATAGAGAAAGTGATGCACCGGCATGAACGGTCACTAGACGAGTTAAATGACATGCCAAAACCAGATCTAACAGTTATAAAAGAACTAGGTAACACACTGCTAAACCAAGAGTTACAATACAATATACATCAAGAAAAAGAGGAACATAGCAAACGATGCAACAGTCTAAATGTGCAGCAAAGAAAAGTTTATGATGCAGTTATGGAGTCAGTTGAAAATGGTTTGGGTAAATTATTGTTTTCTATACGTTCCTGGTGGAACAGGGAAGACATACCTTTACAACATCATTATTTCTAAGTTGCGATCAGAAAAAAAAAAGAAAAGAAATAGTACTCCCAGTTGCTTCATCCGGTAGTGCAGCATTGCTTTTACCTGCAAAAAGGATAGCACATTCCCGCTTTAAGATACACCCATGAATCTCAATGAAGATTCAGTATGTGATATATTTCCAGAAATAATGCTAGCTGAACTAACTGGAAAAACTGATATAATTATATGGGATGAGGCTCCTAGACAACGGCATGCATTTGAAGCCCTTGACAGAACACTACAAGATTTGATGTCCATTAAAGATCCAAAAGTTAAAAACCAACCTTTTGGAGGCAAAACTATATTATTAGGTGGAGACTTAAGGCAAACACTACTGATAATTCGACAAAGTTATAGAGCTGACACAGTTTTAGTTACAATAAAATAGTCACACTTGTGGGACTTCTGCAAAGTCTTTGATCTCAAACAGAATATGAGACGAAAAATCACAAGAAAGCTTTGCGGAATGGCTGCTATGTGTTGGTGATGGAAATGCACCTAGAAACGAAGCAAGAGCAGCCAACGAAGACAATGGTCAAATAGTCGTAGTTAATCCCAAAGTCTTAATGCAATCATCTGGAAATCATTTGCAGGATATTTTCGGAGACACCAGCGCAGAAAATATGCTATCAAAAAGTACAAAAGCAAGAATTACCAAGAGAGCTATTCTAACTCCAGGAAATGAGACAGTTGACGAGATTAACGCATACATGTTAGAAAAAATCCAAGGAATATCAAAAGAATATTTATATCTGTGCATGAATATTTAGGGTTTCACTAGAGGTTCTAATTAAATATTTCCTTCTGTTGCTCCAGAAGAAAGTGGTTGCAGTAATGAGCTCTATTTCGTAGCACATTTGAAAGAGTTGCTTGCATACTTCTTTTTTTTTCTTTACTAAGCTGTCTGTGTTGAAGAAATGTATTGATTTCTGTTTTATCAGTGACAGGTTCGAGACTCCGAGCACAATGGTCTGAACTTTACTGCAACAAAAAAAGAGGAAATGGATAGCCTGAGAAATGAAATTAATGAGCTTGCGATACGTTCAGAATTTAAATGAAGATAGTTCTCGTCTCTTTTTTCCTGAGGCTGAGCTTGCTGGTCTGCCATCCTCTCACATCTTCATCTGGAAATAGAAACGTTCATCTGAGGGAATGTATAAAGAATTTATGATTGTTTTCAATTGGTTAAAATAGTTTCAAAAAAAAGATAATTTCAGAATCAGAAGAATTGACTATTTTTATAAGTTATTTGGAAGATATCAAGATAATGAAAAAAAAAATCAATCACTCGGAGCTCATTCATATACCCAAAACGAAGAATACAAAGGCGGACACTCTTGCACGCAGTGACAAGACTCAACCGTCTTTTATGTTCATATAAATACAGAGTTACCAGTTTGGTTTGTTTGCAGAATCTTAGTTGAGTCGGTTTATGTTACTGACAAAAAAAAGTTATTTGTTTTTATTTATGAATTTACAAATTATGTTAAAAATATATAATTTATAACAGTTTGGTTTGCAAAGTCTTAGTTGAGTATGTTTAAATTGCTGACAAAAAAATGATTATTTGTTTTTATTTATGAATTTATAAATTACGTTAAAATATATAATTGTTTAAAAAATGTCAACTTGAAAATGTACATGATTAATGGTTCTAAATCCTAGAGACTAATTAAAATATCTTAAGTTAGTTACCACTTTTCAAAAAAACTTTCAACAAGAAGTTAGCACATTTCAAAAATACTTTCAACATGAAGTGTAGATTTGTATTTCAAAACAAATTATGAGTTTTTTGGAAAATTTTGCTAATATTTTTGTCAACTAATTTTAATGTTATTTCAACAATTTAGTATCTATATTAAGTTAATTCATTTTTAATGATTTAGTTTTATTAATTAATTTTATTTTATATTAATTTTTATTTTATATAAAATATTTTTCCAGAAATTTTAAAATTTACACGTTACAATAATAATTTAACATATTTTGACTGATAATTTGAAATCATATTTGAACATTTTTTAAAAACTTATAATCTCAACTTATATTTTAACGTGACAAAAGATAGCTTGTTTTGATTGAATGCAAGGCTGCGGAGAACAATACCAATTAATTAAGTGAAAATTTTAATTTTACCACAAAATTGATATCACATTTGAAATTTACCGTTAAAAAATGACCATTTTTATAAATAGCTTAAATTTGTGGACAAAACTAAACTAACCGTTCCAAATCATTTGTAAATGTTTAAAAATTATTTATAGAAACTTATAAACCCAACCCTCCCCTAAATACTAAATCCTAAACAATATTTACAAAACCATAAACACAAATATTAAAATATTTTAGATTAAATTATTTTTGAAAAGTGATATCCAATTAATGATATTTTAAGAAATTCCCTATTAATCAAACTATGTTGTTTCTCTTTAAAGATACACATGAAATGTTTACGTAAGCTAATACTAAAAAATCAATGTTAATACATATATATATGTATATATATATTAGTATTATATTTATCTAATTAGCCTTCACCAGTGTTAGTATACTATTGTATTCATATATATATTTGCTTAGAAAAAAACTCGTTCTTTTCATCATATTTATTTTGAAATACTATGTGTACATTCTCGATGGCTTATAGCCTCAACTTTTGTAGAGTATATATATTTAATTTGGTAGTTTAACTTATATATGTAATAGTAATTTCGTTTTATTTTAAAACATATTTTGGAAATATAATTTTCTTGTTTTATTAATTGTGAATGTTTTTAGATGTTTAATTTTGTTACTTTAACTATTTTAGCATTAATTTACCATTTATTTTATTATAAATTTTACTTTGGATTTATCACACCAAAAATAATTACTTTTCCATTTTACTATAATATTTACCATTTTTAAGTTAGTTTTCAAATGTTAATATTTATTTTGTTAGTTTAACTTATTTATTTAATAGTAATTTTGTTTTAATTTAAAAATATCTGGAAATATTGACATTTTAGAAAACTAAAATAAATGAAGATGATAATTTATCGTATTTTAGTTGATTGTTTTAAATTTTATGTGGATGCTTTCGATGGTTTATATCCTCAATTTTTATATATTATAGGTTTATATTTTGTTTGATACATTTTCAAGCAGTTTTCGACTAAAACATTTCTCGGATTCAGATTGGAGGTGATAATGACACTGAATTCTACTCTCACTTAATACAAACTAATTAATATCAAAACATAAAAAATGATATCATGATTCATAGGTATATGCTATGTTATGGTGGTGACCCATATATGTGTTTAGTAGGTGTTTAGAGCATAACCTCACAACTGGGTTTTGTTGTTTCTCATGTAGGTCTTATATGTGGATCTATCCACGTGTATGCTCTCTCCCATCTGACAAACACACAAGATCTAGAGAGAGAAAGAGGGCTAGTGAAGAACAGAGAAGTTTAGGGTACGGTTAACCATAGCTCACTTCTCATGCGTCTCTTTAAGAGGTAAAAAATAAACTAATTAATGATTTTGGAGTTTGGTTTATAACTGTATAGAATCAAAGCGAGGTCCGGGTTGATAGTGTAACGTGATTAAGGTATAGGACACCGTATTAATGATGTAAGCTTAAGTTTGTCAACCGCGCGCTCTCGTTAATTATATATATATGAAACACTGAACACTACCTACGCATAATATAGTTTCTTTCTGTCACCTACAAACTTTGTTGACAAGCTTATAGCAACATTTACAAAAACTTTGATAAATAATTTTTTTTCTTTATTCATCTCTTTGTCATGTTTAAAAAATAATACTCATTTTGTTATCTTTTTTTCTACATTTTCGAAATGATTGTGGAGCGTCAGTGCGTCACCACACAGAGTATGTGACTAATTGTCTAGTAGAGACTAAACAATAAACATTGACGCTATAGGTAATAAGATCGTTGCGAATAAAACTTTGTAGTCTAATATACATATGATTGGTGTTATCATCACGACTTTCATGTTATTCCTGATACAGATCTCGATAGTATGCATATGTGAGAATTATAGGTAAAGCAAATAAAACGGTTACTAGCAAAAACATCATGGAAATACTAATATTAAAACCTTTGTATAAATTAAGGTTTGTTGGCCAAATCATTAAAATATTGGTCCTCCCACAACTCAACTTGACGTGTTAAATTAGCTTTTCTCTCAATGACCTCTTTTAAAGCCAGACGGTCATAAGGAGGAACCATCTCACATGGAAACTCTTCACTTGGAGACATTACCATAGACTCCGCCATGAAGTCTCTCCACCGCTCAGTCGCTGCACATCCCAAACTCTCCGGTGTGATCTCCTCCGCATCCGAAGGAATCTTTACCTTAAATTTTAAGAGCTTCGCATACTCATTGAGCAAATGAAACATATAGTCATACACATACTTCATGTTCACCTCCTCTCTTATAAACCTACTCCCTAGCTCTCCAATCTCACGTGCCTACACAACAAAAACCAACCAGGTTTACATTTACACAAAACAAACTTCGAGGTCCAATGTGAAAACCTTTAATTAGATAACCTTATCCACGTGTGTATTCCCCCAATGTACGGCGAACTTGAGAGAAGTACACTTGGAGTCGTCTCTGATTGGCCAGTAGTGTTGCAGTGGCATCATTCCTCGTATGTAGAAGTCGTAGAATCTTGGTTTCACGTACAATGTCATAGAATCACATGCCATTATATACTTCTCACTAACCGACCATGCCCATCCTTCTATATATATCTTGTATCTGTGGGTGCACTGGTGATCTAGGTTTGAGTTCTTGAACCCTTCTTTGGTTTCTTTATCCCAGTCCTTGAAGACCATTTCAAAAATTGAGATACATTATAACTCGTATACACATGTAAGTGTATAATATAAAGTATTTTTCTAAGTGAACTTTTGTAACACCTGAACATAGAGACGAGTGTTCCATTCTTCATTTTCCGAAACGTTACACTTGAGAAGATCTCCTCTCGTGGGGTCTACATAAGGATTCCCCCTCCAATAAGCGTACGCCACACGGTCCTTCCATTGTGTAATATTGTTCCCTTCTTGTATTGCCTCTAGCGACTCCCCCCATGGTTTTATGTTTACTTCAGCCCTAGCCCATTAAAAGCCCATGTTACAAATAAGGCCTAATAATAAGCACAGTATCTAGTAGAGTTAGCTTACCAGCCCCAAAAGGACCAATCAGGGAAGACAATATCCAAGCTGGCATCATCAGAGCAGTAACGAAACAGTGGAGGTGGATCCTTGTTTTGTTGACCTGTATAGTCATCAGATCGGACGACGGGACGATCGTCAGCGTCGAACATAAGGTCGAGATCAGGCAATTTCCCCGGGTACCACCGTAACAACTGTAGGATTCCCCACAGAGTAAAATCATCTCTCGTTTGAATTGACTTTCTGTATCTCTTAACGTACGCCTTGCCGCGGTGGATCACTAGTCTAAAATGCGCCGTTTTGCTGGCTTTCTCAACCATGTTTCTAGTTATCCCCGTTTCTTTCCACGGTCGTAAGTCTTCGTGGATCCAGCGGAAGTAAGAAGGACAAGACGATGGTTGTGAACGGCTGGTATGTAATCTCGATGTGAGATTCTGAGAGAAATGAATCTGATGTGTTTGATCCTGAACGTCGCATTGGTAAGGGAACCTAGGTTTAAATCTCTTCGGTATTAGTTTGAAACCTGCGAAAGCATTCTAAAGAATAAAAAAAGTTAATATGGTATAGTGTGTTACGCTATAGAATGCACAAAAATATTTGGATTTAAAACTCACAAAGTTGAGATAGCCAAGAAAACCCAAGAGAGCAGCTGATATGAAGAGAGAAGCAACGATGAAAACAGTAGATTTCAAGATGTATTTTCCAGGAAACGGCAGCGTTTTGCGTTGTTCATCGTTGTTGTTCGTCTTCATGCCTTCCACTCCTTGATGCACGAGTCTAATCGTTCTTTTATGAAGTGTAATAAAAGTTACAAAGACTTATAATGAAAAAGAGGATACGACATGGAGAAACGGTCAAAAGACCAAGACAAAAAACTAACGATAGAAAATCGAGGCTTTGGTTTTTCAATTAACTAGCTGTTGATTTATTGAGATAATGACTTGGGATATTATTATGTATAGACAATGATAGGTTAGGGTCGATGAGATTGATGTATAAGTCTGCTTAGGAGTCTTTACCTATGTGGTTGATATGGTTTGATTAATAACTTAAGATAATTCAGTAATCAGAGAAACCCTATTCTATTGTTTTTTAATTATCACTAAACTCCTAATCTCGTTAATCTCCTCCATTAACCCTCACCTATCCCCAGCTAGCCCTAATCTCTAGAGACTTCCATGCATTGTTTATAACAACTTACCAACGTGTCTTCTTTGGATTTTAAGAAACGAGTTATGATCTGATCTAAGTTTAAATTATAGTATTATACGATACATATACAAGTAACAGAATATATTACGGGCTTTGTTTTAGATCACGGCTTTTGATTGGAGATTATAAATAAAAATAATATACTATACTCAGCAGATGTATCATTTTTCAAAACATTAAATGAGATTATCGTGGTGTGTTGTCAGAAGTGTATATTCTATTTACCCATAACTACGAGAGAACGTGCTCAATCAAACGTTTAGTAGCTGACCTAACCTCGACAACTCTCAGACTCATACGCAAACCATTGTCAATAAATAATTAAGCACGTTCAAGTTACTAATTTTCTTACGTCCATTGTTAAAGCCAATATTGAAGTGTAGTACGATAGAATTAGAGCTAAAACTCCGCTTGTTTGTTTAGTAAGAGCACACTAGTAGACGAACGGTAGAATTAAAAGTTTACTAATTGGTATACAAGATGGGCCGGGCCATAAGACGAAAGGGAATTGAAAGCCCATAAGTTTATAAACCAGCAAACATGAAGGTTTCCAATTCTCATGCATGATATAATAGAGACAAAATCTTCTGGGTTGTTTTATCTTTGGTCACTCAAACCTTAGTTGTGAGTAGGCCTTGACTTGTCTTCGAGTCGGGTTCGGGCTGATTCTTCTTAAATTCGGATCCTTCTAAACATTTGGATCTAATAAGTACTTGTAAATATTTGGTTCGGATTCTGGTCGGTTCTTTTAAGATCCAGATAGGTTCGAATCTATAATTAAAATATATGTAAAATACCAACAATTTTAGGGTCCTTATTAGATCCGGGTTGGGTTCGAGTATTTATTATCCGAAAATGATACGAAATATCCAAACCCGATCAAATTTAGTCGAAATATTTCATATATATCTAAAATTTTACAAAACAACTTAAAACTATTAATAATTAATATAAAACTTTTTAAAACTCTAAATTTTACAATTAATTAAAGCTTCATTTTTCTGTAACACTTACATTTAAAGTTTCATGTTATAAACAAAAATATTTCAACTAAATCATAAAATAAAATATAGAAACTAGAACGTAAAATGTCATAGTTTTGGATTTTCATATTTTTAAGTCGGTTATGAATTAGTTCTTATTAGATCGAATATGTTGACCAGTTTTTTCGATTCTTTCAAATAGAAGAATTTTGGATCCAATAGATAGTACTTGTAAATTTTTTGTTCGATTTTGCATCGGATATTTTCAGGCCGATTCTAATTCGGATATTTTTGGGCCGTTCCGACTCAGATTTTCGGATCTGACTAAAATGCCTAGGTCTGGTTGTGAGATAGCTCTTAGATATTTTTGAATAAAATTGTATAAAAATGGAAGCAGGCCCAATAGATAAAGCCTACTTTATCTGGCGCGAAGGGGGTCACGACAAATTGCTTGAAAAGCTCCACATTTTTAGTCTTACGTGGCATTGTTAACAGTATTACCTGTCTGTCGGTAACCAGAGTTTTATATTCACCTACATCGCAGTTTACGTGATCGACAACAGCTTATTGGCTTCACAGCCGTAAGATCTGATGACATTTAAAAACAACGGATAAGAAAATAAATAATTTTAAACCAACTGAATGCGAATTTACATTAGACAATGTATCTCTCTTTTTTTTAGAAACCATAAGTTTAGAAACCATTGATAGAAACACCAACGTGTGACTCTGTGTAGCTACTACCAATGTTCTCTTCCAAGAAGCTCATATCATCATCACTTATTGGGAAATCAAGTAGAAGCTGAAGAGCAGAATCTGATGAAACATCTTCAACATTATTCGAACATGGAGAAGAAGAGCCAGAGCCATGATTAATCCCCATAACAGTCTCTTTCCCTACAAGTGCAGATGAGGAAGATGTTGTCCTCGAGCAAGGGCTTTGACTTGTAGTAGTAAGGTTTTTGAAAGATTCACCAATCTCTGAGTTCCATATGCGTAAGAAGTGATCACATTCATATTTCACTTCACAAGAAGGATTAAAAAGAATTGACTCTCTAGAGAGTCTTGCCTCAGCTTCAAGCCTAGCACTTTCCCATTGAGCCATGTGGCGAGTTGTTTGTGAAGCTGGAGCTTGTTTGGCTAACCCATGTGAAGGTAACGGCTCGTGCGTTTTGGGATCAAGACCCATACTTAGCATACGTTTCTTCAAGTGTGTGTTCCATAAGTTCTTGATCTCGTTATCTGTTCTCCCTGGAAGCTGTGCTGCTATAGCAGCCCACCTAACCCCAAAGACAAAAAGAGAGGATTCAAACAACGAGAAATTAACCGAGTTTTATAAGACAATGTAGAAGCAACCTGTTGCCAAGAATGGCGTGAAGTTGGACAACGAGTTTCTCCTCCTGGGGAGTGAATGGACCTCTCTTTATGTCTGGTCTTAGATAGTTGGTCCATCTCAATCTACAACTCTTTCCACAGCGTAGTAAACCTAATAAAGATGAAAACTATCAAGAACCCTATTTTTCAAAAAAAAAAAGAAGAAAATTGCATCTTATATACAATAAAAAAACAAAAATACACTAACTAACTAAAACTCCCCCCTCTCTCCTACTTTCTCTTCCTATCTCTTTACTCTCTCTTCCAAAATCTAATTTTTCATTTTTTTGGTTATCTGGCAAATAAGCTCCAAAAAAAACTATCAAGAACCCTAGTAGTTACTTGAGGCTGAAGGAATAAGCTGGAAACTATGTTTTTTTAACTGTCTCAAGAATCAAACAAAAGACCGAAAGAGGGAAGAATGTGAGATTTACCAGCTTTCTTTGGAAGTAATCTCCAGCTTCCATGGCTGTTTTGCTTGATATATTCAACAAGAATCTCATCTTCTTCAGGAGTCCATGGACCTTTCTTTAAACCTTTCTTGTCACAGCAAGGCTTTCTTCCCATTTTGCTCACCTCGCTAACAAAATAACGAAAACCCTTTACAAGTTCTGAAGCTTAAAGAAGAAGACGAAACACAGAGAATGAAAACTTTTCATGATCGTATAGTAAAAGTTGTAAATTCATAGAAGAGACAGACAAACCTCCAAGTGAAAAAGGGGAAGATAGGATCAAAGTGAGAATTTTTGAGAAAAAGGTAAAACTATTAATGTGTTTCTGGTCTGGTTTTTAATGTCGTAAAGATGAAACAAAAGCCAAAGGAAGGGTTCTTTATATATAGATGATATAAATAAAATGAGGTATAAGAAAAGCGAAATAAAAACGATTGTGTGTGGGAATAGAGAAGCAAATAAGGACGATCAGCGAGCTTCGAGCCGGCCCTGGCCATTTATTACACGCAATTTTTGTACAACATTTATGACATTGTGTATTCAATGTTTGTGACAGCAACAGCAGATTGTTCATAAAAACAAAACATTTTTTTTGTCAAGATGCAAGTAGAGCTTTGAGATTTTGATTGATAATATTGAAGGTGTGAATTTTAGCAAAAATATAATTAATTTTGTATATTTTTTATATAAAAACATAATTACATATATATTTAACCATATTTCACCTAATAGAAAAATATATAGCTGAATAAAATTAATAAATCTATTCTATTAAAACAGCAGTTTGACCCATTGATAAAAGTAGGGTCCAATTATTATTATTTTTATTCCTATCATTATTTGGAATATTATTTATTATACCGTTAGACCTATATTTAAATTACCAATTGAAAATCTGAATATTTTGTAACTTCCCTTTTAAGTTCCAAAATTCTCGGGCTCCTCTCCTACGCGACGGTTATCAGAGTATTTGAACATATAAAAATAAATTATTAAATATATGCTTCACTAACGTATAATAGTAGACAGTTCCAAGTTAAAACTAAATTCTAATGCTAAGTGTTACGACACTCTTCGTGGTCAGAGAAGGCCACTATCAAGTTTCAGAGACCCATGGTATAATGTTTTTGTTTTGAAATTGGGACCATGGTATTTATTTTTAACCATTAAGGAACCATGGTATTTATCATCCACGGAATATTAAAGCAAATTCTTTTATTTATGATATTTAGTTCTTTGGTTCATGTTTTTGGTTTTATAGTTAACCTATCAAATATTTAATGTAACCATTATCTGTATTCTCTTTTTTTTTTACAACAAAAAAACGACGAACATTTCAAATTTAGATCAATATATGATTTAATTGAATTTAAGTTATTTGTTTAATATAACATGGTCACAATTAAAATTATTATCTATTTTTAATAAAAAATATCTAAAGTTAGTTAATATTTATAATATCTTACTTTTATAGTGTACCAGATAATTATTTATGTTTTCACGGGTTATTAAATCAAATATACAAAACATTTATCAAATATAAACCAAGTTAAACTAATAAATTAATTTTATTTTATTAAAAATATCAAAACAAATTTAAAGTAAATAGACTAAAAATGGATTGATTCGCTTTAGTATCTATTGATAAATGTTATGTCCAATTATTTATTCCATTTATTTAATGAGCCACTTATTATTCTCTTTACATAACTGTATTTGATTTTATTTAAACAATAACCAATACATTAGGGTGGTTATCAACAAGTAAAAAAAATTTAACCCTATGTTATATAACTCTACCTTTTTCAGTTAATATATACTTACCACTACGTTAGGATAATCCTACTAGAATTCCGAGGAACACCTTTCGTTCATTCTTATTCTTACTTACCATAAGTGTATATAAATTAAATTTCTTTAACATATTAAAAAAATTACAGAAAAATGTTGCATATTTACAGAAACATAAAAAACCAAAAATTACAAACCAACAATATATTCACGGGTCAAGACCTAGAACAAAAAAAATATGATTACAAAAAAACGGCTATATCGGCATATGATTACAAAGAACCAAGCGTATGCCGGATCAACTTTTGAATTGATATTATTTCATAAAATAGATTTTGATTAAAATTTACACACAAATATAATTACAAAGAAAATACAAATATAATTACAAAGAAATAAAAAAATATGAAAATCAAATTTCTAAAATTAAAATTTAAAACACAAAATATAAAAATTAAATTTCTAAAAAAATGTAAAACAAAAAATATACCCGCCCTTTTAAGGGCGGGTCAGAATCTAGTTTTACATTAAAATTTGAAAACAACACTTATTTTGTAACGAATTTTTTTTTTCATCAACAAATACTTGATATGAAACAGAGAGAAAGAGTAATATACAACCCTCGTAAGTAGCCGACTCGTCAGGGTTGTAGAATACAGCTAAGGCAAAGTAAAGAAGTGGGCTAGGGATTTCTCAGGATTTCTATTTGCAAGAAACAGGAAATGAAAAAGAGCATTAAAAGCGGATAAAACGTGACATCCTTTTTAGCCGGGAAAACAAAGACAGAGAGCAACATGTATTGTCATTTTTCTTAGAAAAATAATTAAAGTTAGTAAAGAAAGGAGCAGAAGTGGAAGTAATGGAGACGACAGGGACTTGTAGTCTTGACTCTTGTAGACTTTAGAGCCCAAGGAAAAGAAGTTTGATGCGACAAACAAGGAGTATAACGTAAGAAAATGAAAACGCTCATGATGTTAATAAATAATAGTGAACATTGAACAATGGCCATATATATACATATTCTTTCTTTACTATTATGTAATTTTTGTGTGATAACTAAGTTATATGTGCTTGAGCTTCTTACTATTACTAGTTGTTTATTACTACTAAAATTTACAGAATCCACAATGGGCCAGCAGAAAGTCGACACCGTCAAGTTGTCTAGGCTTAGGGATCGCAAAGAGTCAAAGAAAAAGAAGATACTGTTTGGTCATGACCTTGCAGACAAGGTGGGGTTCCATTTATTATCTCCATGAATGTGGTCAGCTACAAGTCAAAGCCGTAGTTTCATACAAACATATAGTATTTCATAGATATTTATTTACATGAAAGAATTAAATGCGACTTATCTATTCATCAAATAACGAGACATCTCCACAGGAATCTGAATCACATGAGTTATATTGTAAAAACAAGTAAATCAAAAACAAAAAATATCTTGCAAAACTAAATTCTCAACGGATAACACTAGGGAAAAAAATAAGTACAGCTGTCACTAGATAAAAGTATAAAACCCAACAGGGAAAAAAGTAGGAGCCTTATGTTCTCTTTATTATTTCTTGACTACCAAGTCAAAGATAAATGAGCAACGTTAACAGATTTCATTAGAACCACGAAACAAAGTCTAGAGAAAGATTAGAAACCAAACCACACTGGTTCATATCTGTAACGAGTCGTCTTTACATAAACCGCCAAGCATCAGTTCCCTCACCTCCTACTATAGCTTGAGAAACACCTGAACAATGCGGCACATAGGTCTTCAGATGCAATCAATGTTGATTTGCCAAGAGCTAAGAAGAAGAAAAATTGCCTCACCATTTTCATCAACACTGTGACTCGTGGGGTGGTAACATTTCTCGTGCGGTAACAGGTTTATTGACAGTAGATGGCTTGATCAATCTGAGAAGGAATTGGTTTGATTTCAGTGCCAAGTTCTTGCTCAGTCTGATACCTGTTTTCAAAACATATGATAAATGCCTGAGAAAACTATAACAAAAACGAAAAACAAAAGACACGGTAAGAACATTGGAGAGGAAGAGCGACTGACATTTTGAAACGGTCCTCGTATGTAACCAAATTCACAGCCAGCCCAAGGTGTCCAAACCGTCCTGATCGGCCCACCTGAACATTTTCACAGTATGAACTAAGAAGACCGAGGTTGTACTAGAGAAGCTATAGCAAAAAAGAGTTCTCGTTTCGACCTACCCTGTGTAGATACGACTCAGATGTCCTAGGAAAATCAAAGTTAATCACTACATTCACAGCTTGAATGTCAATTCCACGAGTAAACAGATCTGCACCAGTCATATTTCAGCATCATCTACATTTGATCATTGATCAAAGTACATGTACATGCTCGAAGAACACAAAGCATACCAGTGCAAACGAGATTTCTGCAAGCACCATTGCGGAACTCATGGAACACTCTGTTCCTATGGTCTTGAACCATCTTCGCATGAATGTAGAAGCACGAATAACCGAGCTCTGTAATTTTCTTAGCCAACAGTTCCACGCGATTAACAGAGTTGCAAAAGATTATCGATTGGTTTATTTGCAGCTGCAATTAAAAACGACAACCAGCTTAGATCATCCAAATCTGAGTAGCAGAGAGTTATCTGGTAACATGGATTGTTTTATACATCTGACCTTAGAGAAAAGTGTGTTGAGGCAGTGAACCTTCTGTCTCTCTTCAACAAAAGCGTAATATTGTGTGACACCCATTAGCGTGAGTTGATCCATGAGATTGATAACGTATGGTTTCCGCAGATGCCGATCCTTAAAAGCCTTCACAGTGACAGGAAATGTAGCAGAAAACATCAGAAACTGACGATTCTCTGGCAGAAACTGTATCAATTCCTCTAGAGAAGGTTGGAACTCTGCAGACAAAAGCTTGTCGGCCTGGTAAGATAGTATTTAAAGAGTTAAAAACTTTGAATCTTATGGCACAATAAAACAACTTCTATTTAAAACTTTAAAACTGACTACAGAAAGCGGTAAGTATAGCAAATGCATTTATATAGAGTAGGATGCAATCAATCAGAAAACTTGTTTTTAGCAGTAATCCTACAGTTTTTTCATCACACTTTTAGCAATAAATCACAAAACGAAGATATAGTACATGAGCTCACCTCATCCATCACAAGCATCGTGCAGTCTTTCAGAACACACACTCCCTTTTTAGTAAGATCCAGTATTCTTCCAGGAGTTCCAACGAGCAGATGAACAGGTTGATGTAACCGCATGATATCATCTCTCAGACTGGTACCGCCAGTGGTGACCATAACCTGGATGTTCAAGTATTTGGAAAGCTCCTTGCAAACCTGCGAAGTCTGAAGAGCCAGCTCTCGCGTTGGAACTAGAATCATGGCTGTATAAAAAACAAACACCAGTCAGAACAGAAAGTAACTCTATTTGTTCACAAATAGAGAAGGAGTTCCTAACAATAAACCAGCAAACCTTGAATAACATTGGTATTAGGATCAATTTTCTCAAGAACAGGAATGCAGAAAGCACCAGTCTTTCCTGTGCCGTTTTTGGCTCTAGCAAGAATATCACTACCGGTCAAAGCAATGGGAATGCTCTCTTCTTGAATAGGAGATGGCTTCTCAAAACCCTTCTCATATATTCCCTTTAAAAGATCCCTTTTCAGAAAGTAATCTTCGAATTCATTTCCTTTTGTAGCTGTCACATCCTACATACAATGTTCAACAAAAAGGTTCACACACATAAGGAGAGAGTCCAATTATTAAGCCAAATCTCAGAAGAAGGTAATCAACCGCTGTCTGGTAACGAGTATCAGGAGGTGGGAGCTTCAACGTTGCCTTCCAATCTTTGCCGCCACTGAGAGTAACGGAGCCACTGAATCTATTCAGCACAAGAGAGATATCAGCTTCACCTTCTAATCCAATCAATTCATTAAATAACCTTTCGTATCTCAGAATCATTTGTAATAAAACGTATTGAACAGTTGTTTTCCAAGAAACGAAGACTTACTTATGATCGTTGGGCGGCTGAGACGACGTCGTGTTCTGGACCTCATTGGCGTTTCCAGGAAGCTGAGCGCGTCTTGACCACTGCTGAAACTGCTGGTGGTTCTGCGGTTGTTGACCGTACGATTGATAATCAGGATGCGGCGGAGCTCCACGTCCCGTTCCATTCCCCGGAGGATATCTTCCTCTGTTGTTATTCATCACAATCTCTCTCTCGATCTCGAAATCTATACAAAAAACTCAAGCCACTACAAGGATAATGAGAACCGCCGGAACCTAGAAACCTAATTGCTCGTTCAAACCCTAGGGTTCTAAGAAGCTGATCGTGGAACTCAGGGCGAGATCGGAGTGTTCAAATAAAACTACAAACCGGTCAGCCAGAGAACGGAGCAGAGAAAGAAACGAATCGAGAGTTCAGATTTGTTTATTCACAAACCGACGGAGAGAAACCGCGAGCGGCGAAGAGTAACAGAAAATTTTCTCGGGAAAGTTAGTTACAGGAAATAGAAAGTGACGAATGGATTTTCCTCTTTTTTCAGACTTTCTCACTCTTTTGTCAGTTATTTATAAACATGACCCTTCATCTTTTCTTTACTAAAATTTCTTAAAAATACACACACTAATTTTCATTTGTTAATAAAATACATGAACTATTTTTGATTTTCGTTTAATACTTCGTTACCTATTAAATACACAAACTTTTGAAATTCGCAGGTTTATACGTAGTTTTAGACAACTTAAACTATGTTTAACGACAGTAATGACGGCGTTAGTATTTAACTAAAACATGTTTAAATTTTGAACTTTTTTTAAAAAAAATACAAAAACTATTTTTTATTTGCTAATAAAATACACGAACTATTTTTGGATCCCCGTTTAATACACAAACTAATTTTTGTTTTCTATTAAATACACATACTTTTAAAATTTGTAGATTTTACACATCGATTTAGACGATGTCAACTATGTTTAGTCAACTTTTCTATTATATACACAGACTCAATAGCATCCTTTATTGTAAGGTCCATTTCAGTCAGCTTTTTCTCGAGAAAGGTAACTACAATCATGTCCTCCAAACCGCTGTTAACCACCGACGTACATTCAGGAGCGAACCCAGAATTTTTTTTATGTGGAGTCATAGTATAGGTAAAATTTTAAATAACAAAAATATTAAGAAAAGGGGTCACTGAGGGGCTTTGATCCCGGGTTTATGGGTTCAGTACCAAACTTCCTAACCAAATACGCTAGTGTCAAATAACAATTTTAGCTTGCCAAATTATATTTATAATATATTTGGGGTGTCAGATGATTCCATAATTCTTAACGTGGGTCCACCACTGCGTACACCTGAGGAAGACAAAACCCAACCAAACCAAAACCTCACAGAAGATGAAACTTCTGATGCAGGTCCTGAAGCAGATGAAGAACATGAGTCATAAGATTAATCCATGTCCTTTCTTTGTGAAATGAAAGAACAAAATAAACCATAAAAAACATATATTTTTTTAGAAATCTCTTGTATATTAAAAGAGAAACATTACAGTATTTGGGATAGTTATCTGTCATTACCACAATGATTCTTAGAGCCGCAGTGAGGGGCTGTTAGACAGTTTCTGACAATAACAATAATGACAATATTAGAAAAGGTAAGGAAAAGAGAGAGAGACGATTCATGTAGAAGAAACGATCGGTGAAGTTGGAGAGACTTTTTTAATTGTTGTCACTCTATCATTAGTTCATTTTTGTTTTTGTCATTTAATGTTTTTAAAATCAATTAATAACAAAATTAATGATGAGAGACCTAAGAGAGTACCTAACCACTAATGATGCTCTTAGAATCTATACAGAATTAGGTTGCTTCATCTACATATATAATAACCTTTTATTAAACTAACCATAAATTAATTATTAATGTTCTTCACTTTTTCCATAAACAAAAATTAAGGAATTTTCTAATGTCGCAAAAATATATATGACAATTAATGATTTTGAATAACAAAGATTTGATAAAAACTAACGTATCCTCTATCATTTTTTCAATTTTAACTTACTAAAATAAATTAAAAAACCACATTAACCATATAATAAAATTTAGACTTTTCCGTATATGTTATATTTAGTTTTTTTGAAAATGACTATAAATTACTAAAACTCTTAAAAGTTTCACTTAAAATTATTATTACAAGATACAAATAATTACAAAATCATATAAGTATGAAATCTCATTTAATAAATATTAAGATTATATATATATATTAATATAGTTTAAATTAAACTATACCATATAAAATATTAATATATTTTAATTTTGAAATTTTGCTTTGAATTTTTTTTAATTTATAAATTATTAAACAAATGATTAAAAAACAGTATAAGTAGACAAAATTATTTAATAAATATCAATATTAACAATATACTATATATATGTGTTAATCTCATTTAAATTTAATTATAGACCATATAAAATAAAAAAGTGATTGTTCAGATTAATAAAATTTATTTATGTGTTTGCATCAATTTAATAATAAACACAATATGTATTGAATTTTTTAATATTATATATATATATAATTTTATAATATGTAAAAATATATAATACATAAAAACAATTTAAATAATATTTATCTCGCGCAAGGTGTGGATCTTAACTTAGGTTTATAAGTAAAGCAGTGTAGATCAAACAACCTCGTTCTTGAACGATCCTAGTTAAATCAACAATCTTTTATTTTTTTTTTTAATTTTTTTTTTCAACTTTTATGTTATATCTGTAAAATTTAGGAACTTTAATTTAAAATCAACGGTCAAATGAAACTAATATAACCAGAGTTTAGTATAATCCATGTTCTAAAATGCGTTCTCCGCGGCCGCATACTCGCCGGAAAACCGTGAGTCAGCTGGTCACCACCGCGATTTGATACTATTTGCTCAGTTAATCACCAAAATTTATAAGTTCATTGCTTTATAGATTTTAAACTTGATATCACATTCTAAGTTACGATTTGTATTATTTAAACCAAAACTTACAAAATTAATACGAAAAAGACTGAAACTCAAAAAAAAAAAAAATAGAAAACAGCTACAGGTTTCGCATGAAGAAGGTGGAAAACGAGGGCAATTTTGTCAATTACCATTTTATTTAACATAATTCTAAAATATTGTCCAAAATGTTCAATGTGACCGTGTTGGGTAGGCTAATTAAGCTCAACAAAGGCCACTACACCATGGATCCAAGACGTGATACTTAATCTTATTTAATATATAATCATATACTTATTTAGAAACCCTAAAATAACTCCAATTAATCTCCGTATAATCTCTGATTAATTGATTACGCGCTAGGTCCTACCCAGCCGCACACATAACGCCTGGTGTAGTTTCGAACTGAGAGTATAATATATGTTATTGGGTTGTAGAATATAATATTCTTAATCGCAATACTAGGAATTTCTCTATAAAATATATTATATTTTGAAAAATCGTTGCTAGTGCCACGTCAATCAGTAAGGGTAAGTTTTATTATTATGACACCTTAGCTTGGTAATATGCTAGTAAGGTTGTGTAATTAAATTGATTCTCACAAAATAGATAGAAAGTTTTGATTCAAATTCTAACTTGGTTGTTGAATAAATTAGTTTTCAAATTAGATGCTTTTCATTTTAAATGGAGAATGGCTAAAATTATCACAGAAACTGACATAAAAGTATGTGTATAGAAGACAATCAAAAATATAACAATAAAGATATTCTTTTTAGTCAAACGTCTATTAATTTATATAGTTTAACAAATTGGTTATTTCTATCTAGAGCATCCTATTTAAACCAACAATCGAATCTTTTATACTATTAAACTTGGAAATTAGAATTTAAATTCAACTGATAATGAATACATATTGACTTACCTTACTATAAAATCTATCAGTTTTAATTAATTTCAAGATATTTTTCCTATTTGTTTTTCATGATTTGTTTGTATGAGTCATCTTCTTTATTATAAGTTTACTCTTGATTTCTTTCTATGTTTTTCAATTTGTGGTACTTTTGAAAAATATCTACAAATCTAATTTGTTATATATAAGATATTCATGGATGCAATACAACCTCATCACTGTTCTTTATTTTAAATTTTTCGCTTTTTGTTGCATCATCAAAAATGGCTAAAACCACAATTCTTGCTATTTTCATGGTTGTTCTTGTTTTAGGTTTGTTTTACACTTAACTATAGTAAATATTATTTCTATGTTTTATCTTTGATTTGATAATGTTTAATTTCTTCATGACCTTTTTACATATAACAAAATAAAGATGATGGTAATACATGTTTTCAATGTTTATTTTTAGGGACGGTGATGGAGTCACAAGGACAAGAAATGTGTACTGATTATTCTAAAGGATCAGCACTTTGCGAAGCTAAACCATGTAATGATCAGTGTGTACGCAAGTATAATGGACATGGCAGGTGCTTAGACACAATGTGCGTCTGCACTTATATTTGTAAAACTTAATTTTTATTTGTTACTAATAAACTATCATCAAATATTTTTAAATAAAAATGTGTGAAAAAGAATATCGCAATTTTCTTAGAACGTGAATTCTGATTTCAGCTATTGGACATCATAACAAAACATGAATCATACACAACTAGTAACTAATGGTATGTTAGTGGCAATGTCATATTTGAAGCACAACATGACGTAAATTAGTTTTTCAGACTCTTTAAATTATTTTTTTTGCTGTTTAACCAGTTTGGATCTAAGTCCCGACAGTTAGCACGTTAGTCCGGTAACCGACGTCTAGCTACCCTAAATATTAGTCAAAAAGTATTTCAAACCCGAATCTATTAATATGATAATCTAATATAGCTTTAAATGCATTCTTTTTAGGATCGTCAGAATCAACCGCTAGATGCATCAAAAAAGACGGGAATTATAAACCGCAAATTTCAGCATATATGCCATATATATAAGTCAGATATGTCGATCATAATAAAAAAAATAACTTTTTCAATATTATAGATGATGAAAATGTAAAAGTGTAGTACAAAATTCATAAAAATATCTAATACCAATTAATTTGTATAATTAAAATTATCTTATGCGTTATTAAGTTATTGGCTCAATAGAGAGTGATGCACATGTTGAATTCCAGAAACTTACGTATGGCTTCATAATTAAGAGTGGTTTATAAGGCCAATATATTTGTTCAAACTGCAGTGATTGCTATGTATGCTAAATGCATATACTTTAAAACTGCAAGTACTATGTTACAAGATATGGAAGTTGGTGATGTGGTTTCTTGGAATTCGATGGTTGTTAAGTGTGCTAGAGAAGTAAAGCAGTGTAGATCAAACAACCTCGTTCTTGAACCATCCTAGTTAAATCAACAATCTTTTCTTTTTTTGTTAATTTTATTTTCCAACTTTTATGTTATATCTATAAAATTTAGGAATTTTAATTTAAAATCAACGGTTAAATGAAACTAATATCATCACAGTTTGGTATAATCCATTGTTCTAAAAACGTGTTCTGCACGGCCGCGTACTCGCTGGAAAACCGTAAGTCAGCTGGTCACCACCGCGATTTGATACTATTTGCTCAGTTAATCACCAAAATTTATAAGTTCATTGCTTTATAGATTTTAAATTTGATATCACATTCTAAGTTACGATTTGTATTATTTAAACCAAAACTTACGAAATTAATACGAAATAGACTGAAACTAAAAAAAAAAAAAATAATAGAAAACAGCTACAGGTTTCGCATGAAGAAGGTGGAAGACGAGGGTAATTTTGTCAATTACCATTTTATTTAATATAATTCTAAAAAATATTGTCCAAAATGTTCAATGTGACCGTGTTGGGTAGGCTAATTAAGCTCAACAAAGGCTACTACACCACGGATCCAAGATGTGATACTTAATCTTATTTAATATATAATCATATACTTATTTAGAAATCCTAAAATAACTCCAATTAATCTCCGTATAATCTCTGATTAATTGATTACGCGCTAGGTCCTACCCAGCCGCACACATAACGCCTGGTGTAGTTTCGAACTGAGAGTATAATATATGTTATTGGATTGTAGAATATAATATTCTTAATCGCAATACTTGGAATTTCTCTAGAAAATATATTATATTTTGAAAAATCGTTGCTAGTGCCACGTCAATCAGTAAGGGTAAGTTTTATTATTATGACACCTTAGCTTGGTAATATGCTAGTAAGGTTGTGTAATTAAATTGATTCTCACAAAATAGATAGAAAGTTTTGATTCAAATTCTAACTTGGTTGTTGAATAAATTAGTTTTCAAATTAGATGCTTTTCATTTTAAATGGAGAATGGCTAAAATTATCACAGTAACTGACATAAAAATATGTGTATAGAAGACAATCAAAAATATAACAATAAAGATATTCTTTTTAGTCAAACTTCTATTAATTTATATAGTTTAACAAATTGGTTATTTCTATCTAGAGCATCCTATTTAAACCAACAATCGAATCTTTTATACTATTAAACTTGGAAATTAGAATTTAAATTCAACTGATAATGAATACATATTGACTTACCTTACTATAAAATCTATCAGTTTTAATTAATTTCAAGATATTTTTCCTATTTGTTTTTCATGATTTGTTTGTATGAGTCATCTTCTTTATTATAAGTTTACTCTTGATTTCTTTCTATGTTTTTCAATTTGTGGTACTTTTGAAAAATATCTACAAATCTAATTTGTTATATATAAGATATTCATGGATGCAATACAACCTCATCACTGTTCTTTATTTTAAATTTTTCGCTTTTTGTTGCATCATCAAAAATGGCTAAAACCACAATTCTTGCTATTTTCATGGTTGTTCTTGTTTTAGGTTTGTTTTACACTTAACTATAGTAAATATTATTTCTATGTTTTATCTTTGATTTGATAATGTTTAATTTCTTCATGACCTTTTACATATAACAAAATAAAGATGATGGTAATACATGTTTTCAATGTTTATTTTTAGGGACGGTGATGGAGTCACAAGGACAAGAAATGTGTACTGATTATTCTAAAGGATCAGCACTTTGCGAAGCTAAACCATGTAATGATCAGTGTGTACGCAAGTATAATGGACATGGCAGGTGCTTAGACACAATGTGCGTCTGCACTTATATTTGTAAAACTTAATTTTTATTTGTTACTAATAAACTATCATCAAATATTTTTAAATAAAAATGTGTGAAAAAGAATATCGCAATTTTCTTAGAACGTGAATTCTGATTTCAGCTATTGGACATCATAACAAAACATGAATCATACACAACTAGTAACTAATGGTATGTTAGTGGCAATGTCATATTTGAAGCACAACATGACGTAAATTAGTTTTTCAGACTCTTTAAATTATTTTTTTTGCTGTTTAACCAGTTTGGATCTAAGTCCCGACAGTTAGCACGTTAGTCCGGTAACCGACGTCTAGCTACCCTAAATATTAGTCAAAAAGTATTTCAAACCCGAATCTATTAATATGATAATCTAATATAGCTTTAAATGCATTCTTTTTAGGATCGTCAGAATCAACCGCTAGATGCATCAAAAAAGACGGGAATTATAAACCGCAAATTTCAGCATATATGCCATATATATAAGTCAGATATGTCGATCATAATAAAAAAAATAACTTTTTCAATATTATAGATGATGAAAATGTAAAAGTGTAGTACAAAATTCATAAAAATATCTAATACCAATTAATTTGTATAAAATATCTAATATCAATTAAAATTATCTTATGCGTTATTAAGTTATTGGCTCAATAGAGAGTGATGCACATGTTGAATTCCAGAAACTTACGTATGGCTTCATAATTAAGAGTGGTTTATAAGACCAATATATTTGTTCAAACTGCAGTGATTGCTATGTATGCTAAATGCATATACTTTAAAACTGCAAGTACTATGTTACAAGATATGGAAGTTGGTGATGTGGTTTCTTGGAATTCGATGGTTGTTAAGTGTGCTAGAGAAGTAAAGCAGTGTAGATCAAACAACCTCGTTCTTGAACCATCCTAGTTAAATCAACAATCTTTTCTTTTTTTGTTAATTTTATTTTCCAACTTTTATGTTATATCTATAAAATTTAGGAATTTTAATTTAAAATCAACGGTTAAATGAAACTAATATCATCACAGTTTGGTATAATCCATTGTTCTAAAAACGTGTTCTGCACGGCCGCGTACTCGCCGGAAAACCATAAGTCAGCTGGTCACCACCGCGATTTGATACTATTTGCTCAGTTAATCACCAAAATTTATAAGTTCATTGCTTTATAGATTTTAAATTTGATATCACATTCTAAGTTATAGTTTTTTTGTATTATTTAGACCAAAACTTACAAAATTAATATGAAAAAGACTGAAATCGCAAAAAATAATAATTACAAAACAGCTGCAGATTTTGCATGAAGAAGGTGGAAGACGAGGGCAATTTTGTCAATTACCATTTCATTTAACCTAATTCTAAAATTATTGTCCAAAATGTTCAACGTGACAGTCAAATCCGTGTTGGGCAGGCTAATTAAGCTCAACAAAGACCACTACACAATGCATCAAAGACATGATACTTAAACTTATTTAATATATAATCATATATTTATTTAGAAACCCTAAAATAACTCTTCGATTAATCTCCATAAATCTCTGATTAATTGATTACGCGCTAGGTCCTATCCGGCCGCACATATAACGTTTAGCGTAGCTTTGAACTGAGGGTATAATATATGTTATTGGGTTGTAGAATATAATATTCTTAATGGCAATACTAGGAATTTCTCTAGAAAATATATTATATTTTGAAATATCGTGTGCTTGTCAGTCAGTAAGGGTAAGTTTTATTATTATGACACCTTAGCTTGGTAATATGATAGTAAGGTTGTGTAATTAAAATGATTCTCACATAATAGATAGAAAGTTTTGATTCAAATTCTAACTTGGTTTTTGAATAAATTCATTTTCAAATTAGATGCTTTTCATTTTAAATGGAGAATGGCTAAAATTATCACAGTAACTGACATAAAAATATGTGTATTGAAGGCAAAAAATATAAAAATAAAGACATTCTTTTTAGTCAAACTTCTATTAATTTATATAGTTTAACAAATTGGTTATTTCTATCTAGAGCATCCTATTTAAACGAACAATCGAATCTTTTATACTATTAAACTTGGAAATTAGAATTTAAATTCAACTGATAATGAATACATATTGACTTACCTTACTATAAAATCTATCAGTTTTAATTAATTTCAAGATATTTTTCCTATTTGTTTTTCATGATTTGTTTGTATGAATCATCTTCTTTATTATAAGTTTACTCTTGATTTCTTTCTATGTTTTTCAAATAAGAAATCTAAACAATAAGATTATAGAGTTACAAAATATATAACACTAAAATCTAAATCATATATATTTTATGATATTTAGAATAATATCAAAGTTATATATTTATAAAAATATATATATCCGCATGGATGTGCGGGTTTAGACTCTAGTGTATAATTAATTAACGGAGCATTAATAATAGTTATATAAAACGATATGTGTACATGAGATAATATAAATTATAAAAATGTAACTATAAATTTAAGAACTATATTAATGCCCTCAAGTACGGACTGTGCACCTTATTCTTAAACCATCCTAGTTAAATCAACAATCTTTTCTTCTTTTTTTGGTTAAAAACACTATCAAGTATCAATACTTTGATATTATATTTTTTTAATTTAAAAATTCTATTTTAATTTAAAATCAGTTGTGAATGACTATATTAACATGCATATTTTCACATTTAATAAATAAAATTCTAACAATATCAGTTATCATTTAAATTTTTCATTATTAAAACTTTAATATCTTTCCTGTTTTATACTTCAAAGAATTTTCAAAATCTGTTTAATGCATGTTATTAATAAAATACAATTAATTACTCCATCTGTTTAATATTAGTGTCGTCTAAAAAAATTACCTCATTTAATATATATATATATATATATATTTGATTTTTTAATTAATAGATTAAAATAAAGATAAAGCTGAAATTTTTATTTAATATATATTGAAAATATAAAACAACACGTATAATGAAATAAAATTTCAAAATTAAAACAACACTTAATATAAAACGAAAAGAGTATGTTTTATTAAGTTCTTATTTATTTTATTTTTAGTTAATTCAAGATATTTTTCCTTACTAGGTTATGACTTTTTTTTTGTTTCATGTATCTAATTAATTACAAGTTGACTCTAATTAATTAAAACCAAAAACGTTGATTCTCCTTTTTCTACTTGTAATATTTGCGGTACTTTGTATATATATTTATACATCTTATTTGTTATGTCTAAGATATTTACGAATACAAAGCAACTACATCAGTTCTTTATTTTTTTTCATTCTTGTTGTATCATTTGAAATGGCTAAGCCAACTATTCTTGCTATTTTCATGATTGTTCTTGTTTTAGGTTTGTTCTACACTTCAGTATTTTTATATTTTCTCCTTTGCTTCGTAATGTTTATTTGTTTATAACCTTTCTGATTTATAACAAAATAATGGAAATGATACTAATATATATATTTAAATACTTATTTAGGAACGGTGACGATGGAGTCACAAGGACAAGAATTGTGTCATGAATATTTTGTTGAATCAGGAATTTGTGATCCTAAACATTGTGCTGATCGGTGTACTGACAAGTGGAAAGGATCTGGCAAGTGTTTTAATGGAACCAAAATCTGCGGCTGCACTTTCAAATGTAAAACTTAGTTTATATTTGTTATTTATGTTATCATAAAATATACTACTCTTTTAATAAAATGGACTGAAAAATTATAATGCAAATTTTATGCAAATGTGAGTTCTAATTTCAGTTATTTAACATCATAATATGAACTATAGACTGCAAATTTTAGCATATGTGCCATATTCAGATGTGTCCATCATAATCAATACAAGCAATAAAATTGCAATGTCACTATGAATATAGAGATTCAATGTTATACAAGTTTGGATGATCCAATAGCACTGTCCTTGGGAAAATTATTTTGCCGCAGACTGTATGCATGGCACTAATAAAAATCTAAATTACGATGATTTTTATTACTATGGAAGTTTCGGATCTTAGATCCATAATTTCTCATAAGTCCGAAGTGAGCTTACTAAATTTTTTGTTGGTTAAAAAAAGTGAGCTTTCTTATTTAAAAAATAATCTTGCTAATATTAGTTTAGATTATCAAAAAACAACTCTTTACACAACCATTAGACTACCATTAGCGGTATCATCTTTTGAACAAGCCCTGAAGGGTTCATCGAACCTCATCTGCCTCTCCCCTACTGGTGTCTCTGTGAATCATTTTGCTTGGGTATGCTGGTGCGTTTGGACAGCAAGAAACTCGTTGGTTTTTGAGAACCGGGATCTCTCCCCATCGGACATAATCGTTAAAGCCATCGGCCAAGCTCGAGAATGGCAGGACGCACAACCACAGAAAACTCAACTGCTAGCTCCACATGACACAGTCGAGCCAATTACCAGGACTTGAATGATGCAGTTACTTTGTTTACAGATGCGGCTTGGCGATTTGGGGATATATAAGCTAGCAGGCTGTGGTTGGCACTACATGGATCCTTACACATGTATACAAGAACAAGGATCATCGACTGAAGCTCATGGGCCGTCACCTCTAATGGCGGAAGCTATTGCTGTCCAGCAGTCCAGGAAACTCTCTTGCATGCTAAATCACGTCAACTCTCCAAAATCTGCCTAAAATCAGATAATCAAGTGCTCATCAACGCATTAATCTCAAATCAAAGTCCAGTATACCTTTACAGAATCAACTTGGATATCGAGAATCTAACTTCTTCGTATTGCTGAATTTCTCTTATGTTTTTAGGAGCCTCAATTGCATAGCTGATTCATTAGCTAAATCTGCTATGTATGGTTTGAACTCTTCTATGCCTCCTTAAGGCTTTCTCTTTCAATGAATTGATAGTTCAAAAAAAAAGACTACCTCCTGGATTACAATGATTTTGTAATGAAACTTATACTTGTTAAACATACCTGGAACATGTATTAATAATTTCAACTAGTTTTTTCACTAATACTAGATATTTTCCTGCACCATGTACATAAATAAAAAAATTTAATTTAAATGATATTTAAAAATTGAAATTGAAATCGATGTAAGTTACCACGTGGTTAATGTAGTGTGAAAACATTAAATGACAATAATCATCTTTTAATATATAGGAGATCTGTTGGTTTTAATTAATTTCAAAATATTTTTTCTATTTGTTTTCCACGATTTGTTTGCATGATTCATCTTATTTATTATAAGTTGACTCTCAATTTATTTTTATTTTTTCAATTTGTGGTACTTTTGAAAAATATCTACACATCTAATTTGTTATATATAAGATATTCACGGATGCAATACAATCTCATCACTGTTTTTTACTTTAAAGTTTTCACTTTTTGTTGCATCATCAAAAATGGCTAAAACCACAATTCTTGCTATTTTTATGGTTGTTCTTGTTTTAGGTTTGTTTTACACTTAACTATATTAAAGATATTTATTATTTCTATGTTTTATCTTTGATTTCATTGTGTTTCATTTCTTCATAACCTTTTTAACATATAAAAAATAAAAATGATGCTAATAGATGTTTTCAATATTTATTTTTAGGGATGGTGATGGAGTCGCAAGAACAAGAATCTTGTCGTGATTATATAAGAGGAACAGAAATTTGCCAAGCTAAACAATGTGATGATCAGTGTACATTCAAGTATAATGGATATGGCAAGTGCTTAGCAGGCACAGTGTGCCTCTGCACATTTATTTGTAAAACTTAATTTTCATTTGTTATTAATAAACTATTATCAAATAAATTAAATAAAAACATGATAAAAAATAAATTGCAATTTTCTTAGAATGTGAATTCTGATTTCAGCTAGTGGACATCATAATCTTTAAAATAAAGTTGTAACTATTTAACTAATTTTGATCTAAGTCCAACAATTAAAAAAATATTCAAACACAAATCGAGTAATGTGGTAATCTAATATATCATTAAGGGCATTCTTTCTAAAATTGTCGGAATTAACCGTAAATGGATAAAAAAGGCATGAACTATAAACTGTAAATTTCAGCATATATGCCATACAAGTCAGATATGTCGATCGTAATCAAAGCTAGAATAATTTTTCAATATTATAGATGGTGATAATTTGTAGTAAAGAGAAATTGATGATGTGGATTTCTTGGAACTCGATGGTTGTTGAGTGTGTTAGAGAAGGTCTTAAAGAAGAAGCTCTATCCTTGTTCGGAAGAATGCATAGGCGAGACATGAAGATAGATGATTTCACAATCCCATCCATTTTAAACTGTTTCGCTTCGTCTAGAACAGAAACGAATATAGCTTCTTTTGTGCATTGTCTGATAGTGAAAACTAGATATGGAACTTACAAGCTGGTGAATAACGCTCTTGTGGATACGTATGCTAAGGAGCTTTTGGTTTAGCTTACCATAGTGATAAACTAGCTGGTTATTTACGGATATGAGTTTTGCACTCCATGACTTGGATAAGGAAGGCAAAGGAGCTTTTGGTTTAGCTTACCATAGTGAGAAACTAGCTGTAGCGTTTGGTCTACTTGCTGAACCATCTGGAGCTCCGATTCGGATCACCAAGAACCTCCGTGTCTGTGTCTGTGGGGATTGCCACAATGCAATGAAGTATATATCTAGAGTATACCTCAGGCATATCATCTTAACAAATTCTAACTGTTTTCATTTCTTTAGAGATGTAAACTGTTATTGTGGAGAGACTATTAGTAAACATTTTGCATATAAGAAGAAGAGAAAAAACTCGGAAAATTCTGCATTTTCTGTCTGCAACAATGGAGTCTACAAAGTTACAAACTTAACAAATCATACACTTTTGGAACTGCTAGTGCAAGGTGGTTGCAGAGGTCAATGAGGGTTCATAACCAGAACAATGCCAAAAAAAAAAGGAATTTAGATATCAACATCTGTGTAGAGAAGAAGCGGTCTCGTTAGACAAAAGTAAGTTATTTCCTTGCATGTTCAGGGATTAAGCGATGACGCAATTCAACAGATGCACCAGCCAGTTCTACAAAGGAAGTGATTTCATTTTATCAGAGAAAAGTTCAAGAAGAGAAAAAGATAAGCATAGTGTTGTTGTCATCAATACCTTGAGCGGTGAAATCGAACAGTGGAGGAAGTGCTCTTCCATTAGGCAAGGATGCTCTCGGGTCTCTCAGATCATCGAAGAAGGGGTGCGCACATGCTTCAAGCTGAAACCATAGTTTTAAGTAAAAGAAGTTAAAAGCAGCCATGCTCAGAGATCTACTGGGATTGGTCTATCTTACCGCTGAGCATCTCAGGTTTGGTGAGTACTGGAGGAGTCTAGAGGCAAGATCCATTGCTTCTGGAGATACCTGTCTCCGGAAAATCTGAAAAATAGAAAGTTGTAAGCAAAACATTACCGTTATCTGAAATTACTTATATATGTAATAAACCTTGTGCCATGGCTGAGCTTTGATCTGAGGGAACTTAAAATCATTGTAACGAGGATTCATGTTTCTGATCTCTTCTCTTGCTGGTGTCCCAAGAATCTTATTTACACAGAAAATTGCAGAACACAAACTCTGAGAATCTCTAACAGGAAAGGGTAACAAAAACCACAATGTGTTTCTTTACCTTAATGATCTCAACCAATTGATCAACACTAGTCTCTCCAGGGAACAGTGGCTGTAGACATTAAAAGCATGAGTTCATGTCAAAGAAGTTAAAAGTTAGAAGAACCCATCAGAACAAAAGATGTCTTACATGTCCAAGAAAAAGTTCAGCCATGACACAGCCTACAGACCACATATCGATGGCGGTTGTGTACTCAGTTACTCCGAATATGAGCTCAGGAGCTCTGTAATACCTTGAACATATGTAAGATATATTGGGTTCTCCCGGAATCTGAAACCAAGAAGACATCACTCACTCACTCACTACTCATGTTTTCTATAAACAGGCAGTGAAAATCAATAGAACCTACCAGCATCTTGGCGCTCCCAAAATCGCATACCTTCACCTCATGTGTAACATTATTGACCTGTGAAATGTATCACCGTTAGATCAGAATAAAATAACCAAATTATCCGAACATTTTTTATCCGAAATATTTAAATTCCAAATCATCTCAAATTTAATCCAAAAACTGGAGTTGAAATTTTATGGAATATTGGTCGGTTCCTACCATTGCTACCCAAACCAAACTTTTTACGTAACTGAACATTTTCTATATCTCTAGAACCAGAAAAACGAACTAGAACCGAAATCCGAACTTCCATGTCTAATTACTACCCTCGAGAACTACTTGTGAAATGCTTACCAATAGATTCTGCGGTTTAATGTCACGGTGACACACTCCAACAACTCTATGTAGATAGTTCATTGCGCGGCAAATCTGGTTTATCAACAAACATGAGAACAAGATTCACAAAAAAAGTTCAAGATCCGAAGTTCTTTTATATACCTGATATGTATAGAGCTGAATATAGATCAAGGGCATGTGTTGATTCATCTTGGTGTAAGATCTTGAAGCACGGTATATAGTCTCAGGTACATACTCAAGAACAAGGTTAAGATAAAGCTCATCTTTCTCAGTGGTGGAGAAGAAAGAATGCTTGAGGTCAACAACATTAGGATGGTCAAGCATTCTCATGATCTGAAGCTCTCTGTTCTTGTATCTCTTGTCTTGCAACACTTTCTTGATTGCTACTTTTTCTTCTGTCTCTAAGCACTTAGCCTATAGAAAAACATGAATCACATTTTTAAACTACTAATAATTCTTTTGAGAGGCTTTTATTTTGTTTTTTTTTTGTTTTTATTACCTGAAAGACAACACCGAATGAGCCAGTGCCAATCACATGTTCAGCTCTGTACGAGATTGTCTGAATAAAAGAACACATAACAATCAGCTTTCATGAAACAGAACGTTACCGAGAATTCAAGCAAAAACAAAACTGAAACCACCTTGTCTCTTTGATCGTTCAGACCCTTCTTTGTGGTGGTAATAATCCGACCAGACTCTGTCCCATTCCCCTTGATGATCCCACCGTCCTTATCCTTGTCGTCATCACCGATTCCCATCTCTTTTGGTAATGAATCAGAATCCTCTGTTTTAGAAACAGAGTCTTCTCGTGTAGTCTCTTCTATCTCTTCACGAATATGGTTAGGCTTCGATCTCGGCGTCTCGGTCTCTCCAACCTAAACAAGAAAAGCTTTTTTAAAAAAAAAAACTCAAACATGCAAAAAGTACGTAAAGGAAAAACATCTTTACGTTATCAGAAGAGACGAAGCCACGTCCAGAAGCGATACTCGTCAATCTACGCATCACATTCATCGTTTTGATCAGAGTTTTTCCCCAGAGAAAAAACCAAAATGGGCTTAACGAGAAAACACGAAGATGATGATGATGATGATTCACGGAGAAGAGAAAGAAAGAGAGAGACGAGGTGCCAACTTCTCTCTCCTTCTTCTCTACCTCCTCTGCCAAAGAAAAACAAAGTATGGATTTTTTATTCATTACTGTGACTATATATAAACATATTTATAGAAAATTTATATCTACGGAGGAGCGGATATAGCTAAAGAGAAAATAGGTGGCAAGATTGCTCGTTTAAGATCGACCATGATCTAACAATGGAGAACCAATCATTCTCACACCCTTGGTTTCTGTTAAGAACTCTAAAAAAAAAATCTGTATTAAAGATCATATATGGCGATCATGGCCGTTTGTTGTTAGCTCTTTTAGTAAATCTAACGGTGGTGGTCGATGCGCGCGGAATGGCTCCTTTTCTTTCGGCCGTTTGTAATTTCAGCCAGAAAAAAATCATTATCTAATGACATCTACGGCTAGTCCAAAAGTAAACCATACCTTTAAATTTTTTCCAATATATTCAGAAGATATTATGGAATCTTGATTAAAGAGGCTTTTGATTCCTCGCCAATATAGTTTGTGATGGCCTTGAGTCAATTATAGCCCATACTATGTTAGTCAGTGAAGGAGTAGCCCAACTTTTTCTAAATTTACTTTATCTGCTGATGTGGTTAGCTTTGGAGAATAACACAGTCCAGAGTAGCGTGTTGACTCGAGGTCTTTGAAGCGACGACAACCAGGAGGTGGACTTGGAAGCAGCCATCCTTTGAAAAAATATACATTGTAGATTGGTTATCAGATTGCATGACCCGAATTTGAAATCTTTCTAACTAATGTCTAAGAGTGGATCGATAGTCTATTACGGCTTACTATGTTAACTGTTTGGGCCAACCCCGAACGCAAATTAGACAAGAAATAATAATTTAGCTCTTAGAAAGAATCAAATCCAAAACCAATGTAGATACAACTCCAAAAGATTACCATTAGGCCTTGTTCAAAAACTCGGCCGCCGAGCCTGTTAAATTGACACTTAAATGAACATGAAAAGTCGTGGTGATTTACCCTAATTCGCCTAAAAGATTTTTTTTAACTCATTTTAATAATTTTTAGGCTTATTGTTGAAATTCTAGTATCGTTTAAAATGTAGAAAGTATGGTTTTTCGTTCGACACATGAGAAGAAAAAGATAAGGGTATTTTGGTAACTTTCCTTTCATTAAAAGAAAAAAAAAAGTGAAAACTTTTTGGTAACTTTCCTTTCTCGTTCGACCATGCGATAATATCGATTCAATGTCTGGTCCGGTTTTCAAAACATTGATATAAACAGATATTTTGGGGTAAACATGTTAAAAAGATAAACAGATTTCTTAACCAGGTAAAAACCATTAGTCAAAAAAAACAGGTAAAAATTATATGAACTTACTAGTTGGTCCATTTCTTGAGGTACTTTTGTGTGCACTGCATGGAGGATATATGAGTGTGAGTGCAACTGTATATTCATGCACTCACGTGTTTCATTCTTCGTTTGTTCCTTTCCTATCAATTAATAAGAGTCCATGAGCTTCAACATTAAATAAAAGGTCTCTCGATCGAATAGATGGTCCAACCTTCCTTTCACAATACAGAACATACTTTACCAAAAAAACAATTTCAGATATTATCCACAACTAGTTTTAGAAGTTTGAGAGTGTTCTAAATGAAATAATAAGAAATTCCTAACAATAACTTACTGTTTCACCAAGCGCTATTTGATTGAATAAAAAACGAAATTACATTTTCATCAACAATAATCCAAAGTAAAAGCATCCAAAACTAAAACTTTTTGTTCTTTGTTGTTTGTTTTTTTTTCAAATTAAATATTGAGTAAATACCCGAACCATAACACCAGGAAGTCCTGACAAAGATGAGGTTCGTTCTTGACTCAATCCACACACACTGACACACACCGTCCCATTTCACCTCAGTTGCTATCACAATGAAGAGCAGCTTTAATCTTCTGAACGGTACACGATATCAGATTATTAACAGTCTCTACTGATTCCACCGTCAGCTTAGCCGTAGGCAAACTATTCACCAGTATCTGAAACGCCACCGTCAGCAACGACCCTCCTTCCTCCATGCACCCACCGCTACCGTTACCGTTACGTTCCTCTGACAGTTGCGGAGCGCTAGGGAGAATGGCGAATCCTGAGGGAAGTAGTGCCACGTAAGCAGAATCTCCACCGTTCATCACAGCTTGCATCGCTGGTATATCAACAGGCGCGTACACCACAACGGCTCCTGCAGCGTCTATGCTTGTCTCCTGTAGTATCAGCATACTACTCTGATTCGCATTAATGGCCTGCAAACAAAATAATAATAATAAATACAGGGGTAAATTGGGATTAGACATAAAGCAAAAAAACAATAAAAAAATAAGATAATGTGATGTCGATAGTGTCACCGTCAGAGAAAAGGTCAAAAGTGTCTTTTAATAAATTTGACTTTCAACTTCCCCATACTTCCAAACGTTAGATTTGTCACTTTCTAATCACACAGCGACAAGATTCATATGACTACATCATCCTATGGGGTCACGTAACACAAAGTCCATTCACATTACAGCTACTATAGGATAAACATTAAATGCCTACAAAAACCCGGTATACCTAAACCCAAACCAAACTAAACCGAATTAATGCATAGAGTATGAGTATAGATAAGCTTACCGTGGCGCGGAGTAAGGAGACAGAGTTTGAATGGTCATGGCCTTTAGCGATATGGGCCATCTCTTGCATGGGCCCACCGTTGGATAAGATATCCCATTCAGATCTCAACCGTTCATTCCCTAAGAAATCAAACAACCGCTTCGGAGAAACGGGCATCCAAACGGAAGTCGCAGCGTTTAAAACGATTCCAGGCGGTTCACCAGGATCGTCCACACTTTTCCTAGTCATAATCCTAACGTCTTCGTCGACGTTTCCGACGTTAAGTTTGCTCCATTTCTGCAACGACGATGCACAAACGCCCCCGCAGAAATTATCTGTCATCCTCTTTGCTAGCTTCAACATGCTCTTCCTCCCATTACAGCTAATGGCTGTGCATAATATAAACAAACGTTGAAACATATTAACAAATAAAGTTATGTTACTTTTGTAATGAACAGCGCGTTTTAGAGTGCTTACGTGTTGGGCTACGTGAAGGTGAAACAGTGGAGGACATGAGAATAGTGAGGCATTCACATTGACGTTGTAACGCAGCCATCCAACGCTGTGCACCAAACGCTAGACCGCAGCTGAGTAACGGGCGGTATAAGCGGTGGATGCGATTCTCGTCGTACTCTGTGTGCTCGATCCACGTTACCTGTAATATGCTTAAACTATATGTTAGTGTTTGTTTAATGTGAGCTTTATCAAAATAATAAGTATTGGGTTTGATGCACGATCCAAGGGCACAGAACTCGAAGATATTTTAGATGCTTCTGATCAATAAAGTATTCTATTACTTGACCTGCATGATATATTAGTTAAGTAATGTTAATAAACCCTATGCTTAAGAAACCTTTATTATATAGTTTCTAGGACAAACCAAAGAACCTAGCATGTGGTACATAGAGAAGTGTGAAACCATTACAAGATTAGGGTAAATCAGAACATGGAAAATCTCCCAAAGGTCAAGACTTCACCACATACCGTATATAGTTATAATTAATTGTATTTTCTAACTTTGCTCCAAAGAAATTATTGTGTTACCTTGGAGTAGCCATTGGCCATGTCTTGTACGAGGCAACCAGACGGTAACCTTCTACAGCTTGAAGAAGAACCTTCTCTTATGGAATCAATTGAGACATCTACCACTGCCCAAACACCTTCCGCGTGCTGCTTACAGAACCGCAAGAACGAGACTTGTCGTACAGGCACGAGTGGAGACAATAGTTGAAGCTCTGCGTGCATCTAAAATATAACCAAAAACTAAAGTTTAAAAACTAAAGAGAGACGCATTTGATTATTACATGACTAGAGTTTTGTTGTGTAAGTTACCAGATGAAGTGCACCGTTTCGTGTCCCTCCCATGCCACTAGAGATAATCTCTGTGGTCGAAGTTCTTGAGATCATAGATGGAAACATCTCCGCCCATCGTTCCTATCAAAACACAATCATTAATGTTAACATTTTGTTATACATAACGTATATGGTAGGTAACTAAGTGTTTAGTTTACTAACCGAGTCCATTAAGGTTTCAACGAGTGCTAAGCTATTGATGATAACGTTTCCAGTTTCTTTAGAAGCTTCCGACACAAACCCATCTTGCTTCAGTCCAACAACACGACTGAAACTTGTGTCGTACTCTTCCTTGTTCAGCATTACAAACCCAGTATCCGAGCTCCGAACCCAAAGCGGCTCGTGTCTCTGAGCCATCTTCACAAGCTCCTCCATAGCCGCAAGAGCCAAGTCCAGATACCTCGACCTCTGATCAAAATCACTAACCGGTGCTTGAATGTTAACCGTAGCTAAACCGGTACCATTGGAAATCTCAAATCTCGGAGAAGCTTGAGGCAACGAGGGAGATGAGAGAGTGAAACCACCACCGGATCCAACTCCAACACCGAGGACGAGTGATGAGTCCGGTACATGATGTGAACCGGAGGGAGACCGGCCAAGGAATTTACCGGTTAAGGCGCAGACCCGGTCTAACTCGTCTTTGAGACGCGAGTTTTCGATGCGTAGGTGTTGCTCCTCCATGGAGACCTCGCCGAGAACAGCTGGTCCGCCGCAGTTACTGCACATAGGGTTCCTCATAGCTTCGCGTACGGACATGTTCTCAGCTCGAAGCTTATCGTTCTCTTGTCTTAACAAAGCATTCTCATGACGCTCGATTTGAGTCTAGATACCAAAAAAAAAAAAAAAAAAATCAGCTCAAAAGAAACAAACTTTTTTTCAGACAACAAAGAAGATTAAGACCGAACCTTCATCTGAGTACGGCGGTTCTGGAACCAGAACTTGACCTGTCGTGGATCTAAGTTAAGTCTACGGCTGAGATCAAGACGCTGTTTCTCGTCGGGATGTGCACACTCCTTGAACACCCTGCAAGCAAAGATTCATCAAGTCATCGTTAAGAAGAGAAGTTATTGTGAGGGGTTGAAGAAGAAAGATTATTACGATTCGAGGTCTTGTATTTGTTTAGCTGTGTGACGATGGTAACGTTTCTTCTTCTTCCTCGGAGGTTTATCTCCGGTTTCGAGATCGTCGCCGGAGACAGCTTCAGCGTTATCACTCTCAGATCTGCTTTCTACATCTTCTCCTCCTCTACTCTTATTACGAGTTACATTCGTCTCGAAAGCCTCTCCGTTTACTCCATTCGTTTGCTACCAAACACACAGAGATTGTAAATAAAGCTAAGTAGAACAACAACAACAACAAGAAGACATTAAGAATAGGCTTTGTGAGCTTACGAGTCCAAGAGAGAGGCCGTTAGAGGAGAATGGACGAGAGTGAGGCATGGTGGCTGCGGCGGAGAAAGAGAAATTGTCACTGTACGGAACATCGGAGATTCTATCTCTGGAAGAACCGTCGCCGAGATAACCATTAAAATTCATGAGAATTCGATTAGCGTTGTAATGAAAGATGGGAACTTTAAGAATCAGCAGGAATCCGCCATGGATGAAGAAGAGGAGAAGAGAGCCCTAACAACTGTTAAAAAGCTTTTGTCGCTTTGGTGCATGTCCACGAAAAAGAAAGATAGAGAGAGAGAAGATAATAAATGAGAAATGAAAAAAAGACAACAGAAACGACAATAAAAGGAAGATAGAAAAAGGGTAAAACGGGAAATGAGTAGATGTGGAGTCATGGAAAGCCTTACAAGTTATATATTTAACCCATTTTGAAAAGTTGGGTTTGACTCTTTGACATTATAAACCTTTTGCTATAAAAGTCCACTTCAATCCCGGCTTACTGTTTTGCCCCCCTACTGCTTTCTGTTGGCTTTTAACTACAGATTTGCTTCGTTTCTTGAGCTCTTTTATTTTGTTAAATTCATGATCTTCCGACACGTTTCTTCACGATGGATATTGTTGCATTGGACTACATTTTATGGGTTTTATACTTTTTTATTCATGGTGAACAAGAAGTTATCACGTCTATATGTGAGCAAATGTGTCATGAATTCATAGTGCGACATATCATGTCATTTACTTTTGAAAACATTGTATTGTAAAATATGAAAAGATTTTCAAAAATATTAATCTCAGCGCGTTATAGACGTAGTGATTTTGTGGTTTATGGTCTAGAATCACATGAGATTAATAAACTATACATTCTAGAACACCAGAAAACATGTATAGAAGACATGTTCTCAATGGAGTACAGGGGTGGGTAGATTTAATGGCACATCTTCCAAATTTGGTGGATTCATAACTCTATGGTTTGTGAGTTTTAAGTAAATACATGGAGTTATTGCGATGCTACCTAAGACCCATTATAAAAAAAAAGGCAAAATCATTTAATATAGTTTGATTAATAATGGACCGTTTCACCTTAGAATAATACCTTTACTTACTCAAAATACCAATCGACCATAGAAAACCAATAGGTTGTTTACATAAAGTAATGTGTCTAGTTTCTATTTTTGTTCAAATCTTGAAAAACTCCCTTGAATATTCTGCCATGGAGGACAAAAATAGATAAAGATAAACCACTAAACGTATACACATAGAAAACAACTTAGAGAAATGCATAGAGAAGAAATACATATGATAATGATATTATACAAGACGAAAATTGGTACGATAAGATTATTACAGCTTACAGAACACAACTTGTACCCTCAAGCGATGACTTAAGTAGCTATCAAAATTAAATATCAAAAGTTCTTTGAAACTAGAAATTCAAAATTTCACACTTACTAGTCTACATGATGCCTCATGTCGACATCCAAATCTTGGTTTTGCAGTTTTCGAGATTGTACTTATTTAAAAAAGACCACTATGTAAATTAGAAAGAGCCCTTAAGTTGTAGAGTGACATCTGGCCCTAACCATCGTATAATTTACAAAGTTTAAGTTGTTGACAAAGTAAAACTGATATTAGTTGGGGAGATGAGATATGAGTCCCCACATGCGTAGAAAAAATATTCTCATAATTGATACTGGCCCATGGAACCAAGTGTGTACTTAGAAGTTTGACAATATTCACTTTCAATGCGAGTTCCATGCATTTTCAGATTCACACTTAGGATTTGATTCAAAGTCCAATGATTGATACTTCAAAGAAGCTTAGAAATTAAAAGTCAAGAAAACAAAAGCAGTAACAAGAGAGCAGAGATGATTGTCTAGACATATAATATCTAACAAATAACTAAAACCAAAGCAATCTCTCATAAACATCTTTTTGACCTTGGAATAGACCAGTGCCTCTCGGGTTAGCCAAGCAGATGAAGTCCATCTCAATGGTTTCTTCCAGCTCTGGCATGATACTCATGTTTAAGAAGGTTGGCTCTCAACATCATTGACCTGACATCTCTATCGAACTCGTTACCCATCTGAAGCACCTTTTGGAAAGTTGCATTCCTCTGATCCGCGTGCCTTGCATAGAGGATTTTGTTGTGAGAATCAATCCGTGCCTGTCCGGAATAAGGGTTTAATGGTTTTGGAATGACAGTAATAAGACAAAGTTTCTATATTGAAACAGAACGAACCTGTATCTGGTTGTCTGTTATCAAGGCTTCCAGTTCTTTCTCTAGACCAGACACACTCGTCTTGAACGCATCAGCCATCCTACTCAAATCAACAGAAACAAATGGCAGTGTGTACTGGATCAGAGCCTTCTTCCTTATCTGATCATACAGCGTGTCGACGTGATCATGAAGATGGATGTCCAGCAGCAGATTCGCTCTGAGACTTCCGAGATACTCCAGACAAGAAGCATAGCGGCTGCCAACAAGGGCAGTTAAACATGAGATTTGATAGGAGAAAAAGGTTCATTTCGTGGTGATAGATAAAAATTTGGAGAAGTCTTCATAAGCAAGACGGTATAGAATTCAACATAACCCACAGTTTAGTGAGTTGGTCAGAGCCAATGGTTAGAATAAATACTGATAAAATGGACAAGAGTTTGTAAGAAACATGTTAGACAAGACAAAGAGTTTTGCATGAAACATGTTACCTTGAATAGAAATCGTTGATAAGTTCCCTCACTTCGGGTACTAGCTCCAAGAAATCCCGGAAGTTGATGTTGTCAATCACTTTTGCCTGTCACATAAGATTAGTGAGTCATGGATCAAGGGAAACTGAAACCAAAAACTGACAACTAATGAGAAAAATCTTAAAGGGATAAATGCCTTCAATTCTGATCGATCAAAGCTAGCCAGTGCACAAAGTCCTCCATAGGTTGCAACGTCTTGAGGAGCAATGACCTCGTTATATGAATTCCCAAGTTCTGGACTGACATCCAAAAACTGCACAAGACAATATCCAAATTCAACGATTAGACATCAAAAAGATCTTGAGCTTTAGAAAACGACAATTCGACAGACCTTACGAGCAGCGAGCTTATACTTCTTCAGCTCCAAGTGAGCCAATCCAGAAGCACATCGGAGTTTAGCAGCTACAATAGGGTCAAGGGTTTCATGATTCTGCTCTGCCTTGTTCACGTAGCTTGAAACATGAGTGAACTGTCCCATCTCGATGCTGACGAGAATGGCGTTCATACACATGTGAATAATGTGCTTAGCCGTGGTGCAGTAGTCTCGTGTTCGAACATAGTTCTTGAAAGCTTCATTGAGCAAACCACAAGCATAGTAGAAGTCACCAAAGTCATTATGACCCATTCTGATGCTTTCCTTGATCAGATTTGTCTGTATTATCAAAACAGAAGATGAAATCACTATTTACACAATTACAGAATCAAACAAGCGTATTGCCAGAAAAGAGCTATGCAAACACACTAAGCAGCACATAAACAACACACTTCATTCTCTAAGTAATTAATTGAGAAACAACATTAAAATCAGCAGTAAAGAGTCATCATTAACAGATGAACCCATTCCGATGCTTTCCTTAAACGTTTGTGTAATCAAATAGAAGATGAATATATAGTTCTGCACGCAAACAAATCACCAGAAAAAAAACTTACGCTTACACTAAGCAGAACATAAACAACACTACACACTTCATAGTCTAGGTAATGAATTAAGAAACAGTATCATAAATAATCAGAGCAGTAGAGATTCATCATTAACAGATAACCATGAACCCATTCCGATGCTTTCCCTAAACGCTTGTATAATCATATAGAAGATGAATCTACAGTTGTGCAAGCAGACAAACCACCAGATAAAGAAAGAGCTATGCAAAGACACTAAGCAGCACATAAACAACACTGCTTCAATCTTCTAGTAATATAATTTGAGAAACAACATCATAAAAACCAGCAGTAGAGAATCATCATTAACAGATAACAATGAACCCATTCTGATGCTTTCCTTGATCAGATTTGTCTGTATACCCAAAACAGAAGAATCACTACTTATGTAATTACATAACCAAGCAAGCAAGCGAATTATCAGAAAAGAGCTATGCAAACACACTAAGCAGCACATAAACAACACAACATACTTAATTATATAAGTAAGGTGCGAAACAGTATCATAAACAATCAGCTGTAGAGAATCATCAACTCATTCTGATGCAGTCCTTACCCGTTTGTATCATCAAATAGAATAGCTCTGCAAGTAAACGAACACTAAGCAGCACATACATCATTCTCTAAAATCTAATGTAACTGAATCAACGAAATCAACAAGTGATTTACCCGATACGAACTGAGCTCGTTCTCAAGCCTTCCTTTCTTCTGCTCAGCACGACGATCTACACTTTCACACCAAGCTGAATCCATATTGTACTTATCCCCAAGCCTCCCGTTGATCCTATTAACCACGTCTCTGAACAACTGCGTGTTCTCTCCCTTCTTGATCTCGTCGTAAGCCATCCTCAGCGCTTCGAGCTGCATCGTCTGGTTTCCTCCGCAATGGCTTGCGATGAAGAGTAATCGCATGATCTTCGTTCGTCCTTTGTACAAAGTCGCGTATGCTTCGATGTCGAGAGGTTCTCCGCTTATAATAGGTCTCCGGTTAGATGTTTCTTCGCCTCCTCCGTTAGTGCACATCTCCATCATCGGTTCACTCGCTTCTTCGTCGCGCTCCATCGATTCGTCGAGATTTAGGGTTTTTTTTTTGTGCTCTGCTCAGAAGTTGTTTAAGCTTCCTTTTGAGTTTCTTCTCTTCTCTCTTCTGATCGGAGGGGCTGATTATTAATTTTGTATTTAGAGAAATTACGTCGGTCCGGTTTAGGCCCAATCTCAATATAATAGTTGGGCTTTTTAATTTTTCTTTTGGGTGCTGAAATTTGATAATCATCTAAAACTCATGGGACTGAGACTTGTGTTTCAGTATAATGTATCTGCAGTGAATCCAGATTATTTTTATCATCGTTTGTTCAAGTGTTTTTCAAATTTACTTAAGATTTTCATCGTCGTTTATGCAAGTGTTTTTTCAGACTTACTTAAACTTGACTGATACTTTCTCTTATCTTGTGCTAGTGCACTTGTGCTTGTTTGCCTCCGGTCCGGACGGCGCGTACCCGCATCGGAAGGACTCTACTTCTAGGTTAGGCTTTCTCGTTTTTCTTCTGCTTCACCTGTTTAGCTCCCCTTCGATATGTGCAGCATCGTGGGCTGCAGTTTGGCGCCAAGAAGTGCTCCGCAGCAGAGATGCTTCGTCTTTGGTGATCTCTTTGTTTTTCTGGGAGCGGGTGGTGTTAGTTGCAGTCGGCTTTCTTTCAATTTTAAAAGAATCATTATACTAGTTTTTTCAACGATGGACATCTATATATATAAACTAAATACAACAAAAAACCATTGTAAAAGTTTAGAGTTGCATCACATTGATGATATCCCAACATCAAAAATAGCATTAAGAAAGTTAGATTTGTTATTCTATTAGCAAATATGATACTGAGAAGAAGAAAGCTTTTTCAAATTTTATTTCATGTGTTGTAATGATTTCTATTAATTTTAGATTTGTATTTAGTTGTATACTATGTGTTTTCTTGCACCATGTACATAAATAAAAGTTTTAAAATTTTAATCATATTTAAAAACAAATTTTGTCAATTTTTTTAGACTTATTATTTACTTACAATATTTGACTTTAAAGTTTAATTTTAATAGACTTAAAAAAATACAATAAAATAAGTTAAATTTTCATTTAAGTTTTCATTTAATAATTTGTATGTATTTAAAATTATAATATTGGAAAGATTTTTATCTATTTATTTTGGTTAAAATATATTAAATCAAATTGTATAAAATTAAGATAAAATTTGGTTAGGTATATAATTATCAAAACATAAAACTAAATAATATTTCTAAAAGTTATAGATATTAAAAATAAATTAATGGTAATGGGATTAAAAAATAATGTTTTTTAAAGAAATTGCATAAAATTATAAGATTATAAAATATAATTAAATAACATTTTAAAATTGTAAAATATTATTATATTTTTATTTGTACTAATATATTTTTTTATAATTATATTAACGATAATTTATAAGTTATTGTCGTATTCTAAAAACGTACCAAAAATATAAATTAACATTTAATGTAAATTTCCATGTCACAATTAGCTTTACGTCATCTCATCGTTGTTAGTATGTCATGTTATCAATTTCTTCAAATTAAATAGTAATGGCATAAGACAAATCAATTCTCAAATAATGTTTATGGGATTTTCTATCTTATTAATGTTATATTTCATAAAATAGTTGTCAGAAGAAAAAAAAAAAGAGAATGAAACCTTCTAACTCATTTCGAGGGTTCTAAATGGAAGTAAGGTTAGATGGTCGTGTGGTATAGTGGTTGGTATATAAGGGGAGGATGAGGTAACCCTAAAAAACCCTCTCGCTTATTGCTGCCGTCGCTACTCTCTTCACCGTGTCTTGAGATTCTTACGAAGATGGTTAGTTCCCGCTCTTCTTGTTTGATCTCTCTGTTCCATTTCCTGAGTTTGTTTCGTTACAGATATATGAATCTCTTTGTGAAATCTTGAGTCTTATGATTCTCCGTTGTGTATATTCTGATATGATCTAAAGCTAAGTTAGTTTTGTTTTGTTAGGAGCTAAGTTTGTTTTGTTCTGTTAATTGAATGTAATTATCTTGATGTGAAACAGGTTCTACAAAACGATATCGATCTGCTTAACCCACCAGCAGAGCTTGAGAAGAGGAAGCACAAGCTCAAGCGTCTTGTTCAATCTCCCAACTCATTCTTCATGGTACTTACTTTTGAACCTTTGAGAAACAACTATGTTTAGAATTGTAGTGATTGACTGATGATGGAACCCTGCCTTATATGCATGAAGGTTTATCTACTGTTGATCTTTGATTATGTTTCTTGTTCTTGTTGTTAAATCTTTAATTGTAGGATGTGAAGTGCCAAGGCTGCTTCAACATGTAAGAATCTCATTATGGTTTACTCAATCTTTGTTATCTGTTTACATTACATCGATAGTAAACTTATGGAGTCTCTGTTGTGGTATTGCAGCACTACTGTTTTCAGTCACTCGCAGACCGTTGTGGTGTGTGGAAACTGTCAGACGGTTTTGTGCCAGCCTACAGGAGGAAAGGCCAGGCTCACAGAAGGATGCTCTTTCAGAAAAAAGTGAGATTCGTTTGAAGCTTGAAGCAATTATCAAATCACTCGAAGGCCGGTTTCTTTTTTGTTCTATGATATTATGAATCTCATGGTTATCTGTTTTAAAAAGCAACTCAGTTGAGAGTTTAGAGGAAGAAACCTTTGTTGATGTTTGGATTTTATGGTTATTACTATTTTAAAGGTTCTTTGCTTGAGATTGCCATTGTTTCACAATGAAACTAATTAAAAATAGTAAATTAGTTAAGAACGAATAGAGTTTACGAGAAAATGTAGAGGTTTTTTGAAGAAGCAGTAGTATGATCTTCATACTTCTTTGTAATAAACACTAATTCTTGTCCAGAAACTCATTGATTGAATCACACCTGATAACAACACTTGCACGGTGTGCGTTAGTCCAATTTCATTCAAGTCCTTTTCTAGATATATATAATTCTGTTTAGTGTCAAAAAGTGTTTAAACAAAATGTGGTTCATGCTTTCTTCTGCAAAGATTGTTTCACCTAACGTTTTCACCTTCACAATGAAAAAGTGCAGAACGATGAGATTGATAAAAAGAAGTTTATTGTTGACAAAGGGATTAGTCCCATTTCATTCAAGTTCTCATCTAGAAACATAATTATGTTTATTGTAAAAAAGTGTTTTTAAGTTTGAACCAAATGTGGTTCATGCTTTCTTCTAAAAATATTGTTGCACCTAACATTTTCACCTTCACAAACCAAAATTGTGAAGAATTGCAGAAGGATGTGATTGATTTAAAAAAAATTATTGTTGACAGTGGGATTTGAACCCACGCCCTTTCGGACCAGAACCTTAATCTGGCGCCTTAGACCAACTCGGCCATATCAACTTTGTTGTTCTCTATGAAGCCATAAGTTACTTTAACCAATCACGCTCAAACTATCAATTTTGTTTATAAACAAGAAGTTCCATTAACGTTGAGAATTCATCAAAATGCTAGGCCTTTTACAAATAATGCTTCTAATGGATTACATTTTGATGAAATCAAAGAGAGTCCACATGCACAGCTTCCCTCATCAGCTTATACATTTTAAGCACTGAGCATCCGTAGATAACCATCAATGATCGACATTGCAGACGATCGGTAGCCCGACCCAAAGAGGTTGTAATGGTTCAAGTAGTGATAGAGCAAATACAAATCCCTCCTCTTCTCAAATCCCTCTTCTTTTGGCATCACCTTGAGCAAGTCAAACAAAAAAAACACAACAACTATGTTACTACTATAAACAAAGAACCATCATCAAAGTGGTTTAATTTATGTGTGTGTGGAACCTTGAAATAGGCAGTGTAGAAAGATTCTCCAAACCCTGCGCACCAAGACATCCCAAACTCCGCCTCGTTATGGCCATCTGTAAGATGAATATAGATCAAAACATGCTTCCCAACACAGTAACTATATCAAGAAGCTACGAATGAAAGCAAAGCTTATACAGTAACAGGCAGGATCAAGAATGACAGGCTCGCTGTTCTTGTCGTATGCTATGTTCCCGCTCCAGAGATCACCATGTAACAAGCAAGGCTCTATGACAGCATTCTCAAAGAGAGATGCCATGTTCTGTATCAGTGTATAACCTGTTACACATATTCCTTCAAAATGTTACTAATACTGACCTCTTCTCACAATAGAGAAGAGACAAAGTGAAAAACCTTTCTCGTATATTGCAGAGTCACCGTAACGATCTCTAGCTAACTTTAGCTGGTAACCTAATCTCTTCTCCCCATAGAACTCAATCCAATCTGATGACCAAGTGTTTATCTGTGGGGTACTAAAAGATGTGCATACACACACTGCATCTCTAAGTTTGTGACAGTACATAAACTCAAACTCAATCAAAAGGGACTTCACCTGCCAATAGTGTTGTCAACCTCAAAGCCAAACCCTTTTGTGGACTTGCCAGCTTTATGCATCTCAGCTAGCTTCCTTCCTAGTTCAGCCTGATGACTAAAGAGAACCATGAACCCATGAAACTTAAACATTGGCTCATTAGTTAGTATTTTCATCATTTATCAATCACCTGGCTGCCTCTTGATCCAAACTCTATAAACTCCATGATGATATAAGATCCACCTGTTGGCAATGCTCCAACCTGTTTAACACAAGAATCTACGTTACCACTAAAGATCTATCTCCACATTTAAAAAACAAAAGTTATTCACTTGCTTTGTGTGGCTTGGGGACACGGATGGATCTGGTTTCATACATAGCTTCAAGACCAAGAGCCTCTCCTTCAAACATCTCAGGTCCAATACTCCTAAACCATTGTTACATTAAACTTCTGATGGTATATAAACTAAGAAAGACACTGTTTCATTTTTTTTACCTGTTTGTTTTAACGAAGAAAGAAGCAGCATCAGTTTGATAATGGGTAGCAAGATTAATGCAGCCACCACCAACAGAAGTGATCTTTGTGATTTGACTCGCTTTTCCTTCTGTCAGAATCCATTCTCGAACTGGATCCTCACTCATTGAAGCCACTATCATAAGCCAATATTACAGAGAATATTACTTGACTGAATTAAAACAACATATGCTAAAGAGAACTTACTTGTAAGATGTTTGGGTCGAGAGAAGCTGCGACGAAGAAGATTTGGCCGAGAAGAGTAGCAAAGACTAAGAGAAGCCACCACCGCCGCCATTTTTCTTCTCCAGCTTTGATATTCTTCATGTGGCCGTTATTTACCGACATTCGCTTATTCGAAGACTGTTTGGACATAAGGCTATCTTCATCCTGTCTTGGAATGTAATAAGGCTTCTTAAAAGGTCTGGCCCATTTAAATTACCAAAGACTGACCCGGCCCATTTAAGTTCCTCGATACGCGTGCCACGTTTGGGTGATACGATGGAGAATACGGTAGGGTGGACGCGGATAGATATCCGTTTTCCGCTTTATCCGGATTAATATTTTTATTATTTGATTTATTTTACTTATAAATAAAAATATAGTGTAAAACAGTACTTAATATTTTCTTCACTCGGTCTTTTAGTAAGCAAGGCTTCAGCTTAAAGGCACGGCCCATTTAAGTTGGCGTGAACTGATCCGGCTAATTTAACTCCATTGGTATGCGTGCCACGCATGTCACAAGCGCCTATATCTAAAACTTGTTTGTCTCATGTGGGATAAGATTAAGTACACGGAATGTTTAACACGTTGCGGGTCCCACAAATTGTTAAACCGAAGAATCGACGGTTAAAATTAAAGCGATCAAAGAGATTATTATCAGTTTATAAATAGAAAGAAGACCAAACACGCGTTTGATCATTACATAAAGCTGTCTTTTTTATCTTTAGATGACGTAAACAAGGAAGAAGATAATTGACATAATTATCAAGAACAGCTCACGATCTTCCATATATTAAGGCACTTGGATCCCTTCTCTTGAAAATTCGATTACTTTCTATCGTTAATCTTTGTGAGTTTACGTTTCTGAAAGCTAAATCGATATCATTTGTGTAATAGAGATCATTAAGGTAAGCTTCTAATCTTATCAAACGTGTCCCTTGAAATGTTTCTGGCTTGCGAGGATCGAAAGATTGAATCTTTATCTCTTATGAAATCATCTGTTTCTGAGTTTTGTTGAATCTTTACGTTCTTGTGTTTTTTTTTTGGTAGAGAGAAGAATGACAACGTTAGATTTGACGAGAGCCGAGCTAGCTCTAATAGTTCTGTACTTGAACAAAGCTGAGGCTAGAGATAAGATATGCAGAGCTATACAGTACGGTTCCAAATTCGTGAGCGGTGGTCAGCCTGGTACTGCTCAAATTGTTGACAAAAACACTAGCTTGGCTAGAAAAGTCTTTCGTCTTTTCAAGGTTTGAATTTGTCACTGCCTTAATCTTATATTGAATTTTGAAAACTGTTTTTTTTTTCTGAGTTGAAAAAATGGGTTCTAATGTGCTCGCAGTTTGTCAATGACTTCCACGGTCTTATTAGCCCTGTGCCTAAAGGGACTCCACTTCCTCTTGCCTTACTCGGGAAGGTGACAAAAGAGATGCTACATCTATTACAACAATTTTTCATCATATCTTGTTTTCTTCTGTCTTTTAACTTTTTTTGTTTTGTTTGTTATTATTGGTTGGCTGTTTCAGTCCAAGAATGCTCTCTTGTCTACTTTCTTGTTTCTTGATCAAATCGTCTGGCTTGGTAGATCCGGCATATATAAGGTGAGTGAAGTTTTAAGACAAATAATCCATACTGGTCTGCTAAGTGACTAAAGACACTTGTTCAATTGCATGGGACAGAACAAAGAACGAACTGAGTTGCTTGGACGTATATCACTTTTCTGTTGGCTTGGATCATCTGTCTGTACAACAGCAGTCGAGGTTTCTATCTCCTCCTCCTCCACATTTTGATTTTGTCTTTGTGTTATAACGTAAATACTGATCTTGATCTTCATGTGTGTATCAGATTAGTGAGATTGGTAGGCTCTCTTCATCTATGAAGAAGATGGAAAAGGAATTCAAAGGTGATGAAAAGCATCATGTAAGGACACTCTACTCTGTCATTTTACTTCTTTTATCTTTTTTTTTTTTTAAACTTATTCTCTTTGTAAAAAAAAATGTAGGATGAGGTGTATCGTGCTAAGCTTCAGAAATCAAACGACAGAACTCTAGCTTTGGTTAAATCAAGCATAGACATTGTTGTAGCTATTGGTCTGCTTCAGTTAGCCCCAAAGACTGTTACTCCTCGTGTCACTGGCGCTCTCGGTTTTACCACTTCTCTTATCTCTTGTTATCAGGTAAGTCATCTCTCTTCCTTTTCACATCTTTCATGCAAATTATACAAAAAAGTCTCACACATTTTCTTGTGTAACTACACAGCTGCTCCCTGCACGTCCCAAGGTCAAGACACCTTGAAGCATATGAAGAAGATGGTTCTCTAGGGCCTGCAGAATAATTGTTTCATATTCATATTTCCATCTCTGTTTCTCCTTTCAAAGAATTTGCACTTCCTATGATTCTATGCACGAATAATGATCTCTCTCTTATAATACGATTTCTATATGATATTTCTTCACAATTCTTGATTAGAAAAGTTTGTGTTGTTTATTAGAGTTGCAGGATGTTTTACCGAACTGGATACTATTAAATGAATAGTCTACTTTCAGTCGATCAGCTTTTAGATTAGTAAACTTAGCAGATGATGTATTGTTAACATGTTTACTAAGTCGACACATCACCTTTCTGTAGTAATTTGTCATTCCAAGTATTTTAAACCACGTCTAATGCTGTTCTGCTTATAGTGTTGCCTTTTTTTGAACAACAATTTGTAGTGTTGCCTCTGTTCTTGTATTCTTAAGTAAAAAAAGTTGCACCGCAATAACATACAGTTGTCATAATATGTACTTGCGTTTAATCTTCAGATGTGGTCATGAATTGCTTACGAGAATTGAAAAGGTGAATTCAAAATATAGAGATAAGTAACAAAGAAAAACACGAGAGGAGTATAAACAGTAAGTCGCATTGTATGACTCGACTAGCTAGAGGATAAAACAATGTTTTTATGATCACAAATCTGTTTGCTTAAACCCAAAGTTTTACTTACTGCTGTTTCGAACCATCGGTCTCGCTATTCACAGGTGTGGATGAGCCACTACGCTTACTAGACTGACCTGTAATTGTTCTACCCATGAATCTCCCTGCTTTGCTCAATCCACTACCCATTGCTCCAAAACCGCTACCAACCATCCCAACACCCGAGGTCACCCCGGTCCCAACCAGGCCTACTCCTGCACCAATCCCTGTCCCAACCATTCCTACACCAGCACCGAGCCCACTTCCAACTGCATCCATTGTGCTACCTATCATTCCTGCTTCCTTCAATCTCTTCCTTTCTTCCATTATTTTCTTCTCTTCCTCTAACGCAGCCATTTGCTCCTCTTTGTTGAACTCATGGTAATGTACCTTTAGGGTTATACTTCCTCTATCTTTCTTATCTTTTACTTTCAGAGTATCCAGTGAAGACAGCAGGTTTAGCTCCATTTCCTTTGTTACTCCAACTTCCAAGCTGCTTAAAGGAAGTTTCACAAGTCCTAGACGCTCGTCTTGGCCTACGTCTTTATCAAATACCTGTCAAAAAGTTTAGAGGACAGTTAATGTTTGACATGAAAAGTTGAACAAGTACGAAAGCATAACTGATTCAGATTGCAAACCTCTATAGTGAGCGACTGAGTTTCTTTGTCCTCTGCAATCAGTTCAAAGGTTTGGTCCCAAACAGGATTCAGGTTGTTCTCGATTGCCTTTGTTTTATACTTGAACACAGGACGGATGTGGATGGTTGCGTAAGGGTCTGATTTTCCAATCAATTCCTTATTCTTCAAGTTGGTTGCCTTCACTACTGTCACCATAAGCTTTCCCTGTGGCTTAAGTTCTAAATCACTGTGAAAGATAATAAATAGAGATTCAATATCAGAAGAGAAGAAAAGACAAAAGATTGGTAGTTGCAGGCAAAATATATATAAGTGAGGAAAAATCCAAAATGAAACACAGGAATGTACCTGAGATCAACAGGAATACCACCGATGGGAACAACTATTCTATGAGGCCACTGAAGCATGTCTTGGACAATAGTATCGACGGTGTCCTAACAAAATAAAAAGCATAAAGCTGTGCATAAGAGTAAACGGGTAAACAAATTAAACATCTGGAAACTGCTTGACCAGCCAAGAGAAGAACTTACATCGATCATATCAGATAGTCCAGGAATTGCCGTCAAGCTTCCACCGACAGCCTTCAGAGTGTAATCGATTCTCGGTTTTGGCTGGTTGAGATCATATAAAAAAGTTGGTTACTGTCAGATAGGAGAGTGATAAATAAATATGCATCTGATTCTGGATTTTCAAAAGGGAAAAAATGTACCTCAGCAAGTAGAGCTACAACAACAGCAGATATACAAGGAATCTCATCCGCAAGTTGAAAGATAACACGTGCAACTGTGAAAACTTGAAGATCCTTCAACTGTTTCAGCCAGAAAAAAGGTGTTGGTAGAGATTGCTAATCTATATTGGGAAGCAATACTGAAGGCGCAAACGGATATATTAATCTATATTGGGAAGCAAACGGATATATTAATCATTTAATCTTATACTATAGAAAAACCCAAACAAGAAGTACAAAAATATATCTTTAATAACCTGAATGGGTATGGAAGCAACGAGTGCTGTAACACCTAAAACGATATTTGGATCACCACCCCATCGAAGATCAACGTCCATTGTGACTTGACCTTCCTTGAAACTTTGAACTCGAATACCTGCAGCAATGATTAATAATGCATGTGCTAAGACTTACGAAAAAACTAACCTATAAGACAAATGCATGATGTTCTTTAAAGCCCAAGGATTCACTAACATTTTGAAGGTAACTCATCTAAAATAGAAAGTAGGACAATGCAAGCTTGAAATAAACAAAGTGGAAGAGAAAAAATAACAATCACAAACGATGATGTAATCCACCGTACTTTACCTTCAATCTTTGGTGCTACGTTACCCAGAGTCAATTTGCTGAACTTCAGGGAAGTAATTCCCGGTGGTCTGTAATCTTCAAGCAGTGGTTCAACAGAATCTCTTATTACCATAGTTGCTGCCTGGAAATTATTCAACAGAACAACGGATACTTCAGAATTTTTGACGGCCAAGCTGCATATTGTTTTCGTTCATTCCAACAAATTGGACATATCTTAGGCGTTAATTAACACTAGACTTGTGTACCACAGCCAAACAACTAGATGTTTGCGACTCCATTCAGGACAAACTAAATCTCAACAGATTTTCAGAAAGAAATCTTTCGATTATGACAACTAAACACCACTTAGGATATCTACCAAATTTCAGGGTACTATAATAGGCAACTTTCAACAATATACAGTGGAAAAGAATGCACTTAATAAAGGTATAAAAAGAAAATTAAAATCTCACCTCTGCAATAAACGGCCACATCTTGCCTAGTAGTTTATTCAGCCATTTGACCTGAAAAAACAAACGTATAAGAAGTTTCCAACATATACGTATAAGATAATACGTACACAACCCAAGAGCAACCATAGTTGAATATAAGGCAAATAATTCAACATCTAAGCTAGAAAAAAAAAACTAAATCATGTTGAACAACCAAACATTCAAGTTCAAAGATTGACTATACAAGAAGAAGCACACAAAGTTGATGACAAGTACCTGTTCAAAGGCGGGAAAGGATATCCACTGAGGAAAATTATCACCACAGATTTTGATCAAATCTTCTCTACTAAGCGAGCCTAGAAGTTTCATATCAACTGCCTGTCAAAAGAACAAATGTATAACAACTAGTCAATTATACAGTATCAGAGGCCAAGAGAAACACATATACTCGTGTCATGAGGATACACGTATAAAGGATCTAACTCCTCAAACTGAACAAGCAAAGACCATAAGTAGAATCAACAGATTCACAAGAGGAAACACTGATAAGTGATAAGTTACGCATTCCAGCTAATCCAGTGATCAATACAACCTATCTATATTAGGATTCACAACCTAACACTGATAAGATTCTTAGCACGGTCCCAGATTTGAAAATCGTTAATCAATCTCTCGATGAATCAGAAAAAAAACTGAATCGAACCTTGGCGACACGCTTGGAGGTGCGGTGAGTCATCATACGAGCCCAGCCAGCCATAATAGCTACGCCGAAGATAATCCCGAACAGAATCCCAGATATCAACCCCATCTTCCTCCTACCTACAACCAAAAAGTTACCCAATAAAACTCAGTTGGTCGATCAGGAGCTCGAATTAACCCTAGAAATGGAGTCGCTAAACGACAAAAAGAAACGCAATCGGGGATACCTTACCGCCACACGAAGATCGAAGCGTCGGCAGTAGTTAGTTTTATCTTCACGGGATTGGTCAAGAGCGCATTCAAGTCTGGTAGGCCAGAGAGAGAGAGAGAGAGAGAGAGCGAGGCCAGAGAAAACGCTTCTTTTCGAATCCAACTTGTATTTAATTCCATCTTCCGAACATTTTTACTATTAGCCCCTCGTATTTTACTATTTTCTCAAATCTCCCCCTTTAGTTTAGTAAACTAATCAAGCACCCTATTAGGCAGCACAATGTTTTAACTTTTAAGAGATAACAAGGTCACTGATTTAGAGAGGTTTTGTTCGAATCTTTTATTTGTAATATAATGATTTCACTTTGCATAACTTTTACAACATACTTATAAGAGTCAATTTGGAGAAGCAGTAAGATGTTTATTCGTATAAAAGAAACTGAGAGAGTATATAAACTTTAAGAGTTACAAATGGGATATAGATCAAAAGAGAAAATACAAAATACAACAACAGATGGTGGGGGAGATCAAGAAGACAACACTCATTGCACAATGTTGCATTGTGTCTTTATAGTCTCCACAAGCATCATTACAGAACATCCTCCATTAATGGGTACGAGGGTATTTGAGCTACTTCTTCATCCGTCTTTCTGCATATGTAGATAAAATGGGAATCAGGATCCTCTAGGACATAATCGTGCGGCAACATTCCTTCACTTGTCAATGGTACAGCTTCCAGACACGACTTCGATGATGAGCTACAGTCTCCTGGCTTTTTAAATCCTGGTCTCGCTACGTGAATTAAAAAAGGCTTAATCAGAGTGTGCAGTTTCCTAGTAAGAAGCTAAAAGTGGAGGCTTACGTATGATGTATAAGGAGATCTTCCAGTTGTAAGCTGAAGGATTCAGATGAGGCATTCTCACTTTGGGATCACCATACGTTATCTAACATACACATAAGTCAATGTTTAAGTTTACATGTGACGATAGACAAGAACGGTTCCAGACATAGCAAGTGAGAGTATATTACTAAAAAATAGGTCCCTCCAGGTTTAATCAGCCTGCATAAATGAGAAAAAAGAAAAGAGCTTTGTCGGTTAATAAATATATGGGCAATGTTAAAAAAAAATAAATCCAATAATTAACAGTGGCAGGATCTATATGATGATGATCCAGGAGCAAGGATGACATTAGGTGGTGCTAACTAACTAAATAACCTGCTAACTTCACCCAACATTCTCGAAGCACTTAGAGGAGCATCATTCCCACACTGGAAGTACACACACGGCCACCACCACACAAAAAAAAAAAAAAAGCTTAAAAAAACATACGCATGGAGACATGTAATACCGTAAAACAAAGGATGAGAGTAGATTCAAGATACACTCCCTACCATCAATGAATCAAGGGTTCCTGAAAGAAAAGAATCACCTATAAGCTTTCTCCATCAAAACAACCAAACAGAGCAGAGGAACTAAGGACTCACCTTTATCAATGACAGTGTCAAAGGAATCGTCCGCAAAGTAACTCATATCTCTAACATCCATTTGCATATCTGTTGGGTATCAGTAAAGCTTCTTCCTTTACATAGTCCAAATCAATTAACTGAAATTAGATATTTAAAACGTTGTACATTTGAGCTGAGGAACAGAAGCATATTTGGTTTGCATCATCTCGATAGCCACTGAAGATATGTCAACGTTCACTATGTCCTCGTATCCGTCCTTGACCATATCCTCTGACATAACTGCACCAAAAAGTCAATACGTTTTAACTTATAACACTCTAACGTCAACTTCAATCAATGGTAAGAGGAAGGAGAGAGATATTTACGGGAATTGCCACAGCCAACCATGAGGACTCGTGAAGAAGTAGGGACGAAGTTTCGGACAAAAGGGCGGAGAGAAGAGTAGCGCTGGTACCAGTCGAAGGAAAGCGCGTCTTGCACGTAACGAGCGTCCCAGTAGTGAGCGTCTCCATAGTTGTAAGTGTTGCAGCTCGACACGTCCCTCTGCATCTCTCTGTCTCTCTCTCTCTATCTAGCGCGAAGGATCCGATCTGAGAATATGCGGCGGAAGTTTTTTCTTTGTCGTTGACTTTTTGTTTGGGACCGGTTTACGAAGTTTGGGCTTAAGACAGGCCCAATAGAAATCATGTGAAGGTGAAGAGTATGTGACACGTGGCCCGTGTGTGTTTACACGTGCAGCCTCTTCGTCCATTCAGCTTCTTCTTGGCTTTAGAGCAACATTATCGGACGGCCCTTGGCCCGTCCCGAACACTATTTGGGCTAAAAAGAAAATCAAAAAGAAAAGATTTTGTTTGGTCCGGGCCTTAATTAAGGTCTTTTTTGACGCGTCCCGTGAGCAACGTGGCAGCACAGGAGAGGGCGATGTAAACGAAGTCGATGAAACCTATTCCGTGTGTTTCTCCTCTTTTGTCGAAACTGAAGCGAAATCGATTCACCGCTGTCGATCTGATTCGCCTCAATCCGCTTCTCCTCGATCCGTTTCTCTTCGCTCTGTTTCCTCTCCGACATCGATTCAGTCCACCTCCGAACAGTTTCCTTTGGACATCGATTCAGAGTCGACCCAAACTTGGGAAGGTATGTGTCTAACCTCCATTGTAATTTTGAGAAACCGAGTAGGGGTGTGTAGATTCAATGGTTGTTTGTTGTTTGGTTGTTTGTTGATTAAATGATTGATTTGATTCGCTCTTCTCGTTCGTTGTTTGATATGCTCCGCTCTTGTGATTGAAGTGGTTGTGAACGGAATAGATATATAAAAATGTATTGATTCGTTGGTTCTTTGATGCTTGCAAAAACTTTAAGATTGAATGGCTGTGAATGAAAACTCGTATAGATTGATCGATAATTCGTATAGCTTCTAAGCTCGGGTCTTCTGTATATATTTGATGTAATGGTTGTTTCATAATTAATATTCGTATAGCTTTATTGAAAATTCGTATAGCTTCTCTACCTTTCAAAATCGGATAGGTTGATAGAATTCTTTGGTCTGTTATCAGTTAAAATTTGAAGTATTTTAAACAACTTAGAATTATGGTTTACATCTCTTCACTCTTTACTCAACTAGAGTGACACCTCCTTAATTTCACTCTTTACTCTAGTAGACTCACACTTCTTTACGTCTTTACTGAACTAGACAAACTAGTTCTACTGTCGTCGTTACTTGAAACCGTAGATAGGTTAGTAATAAGTTCAGATTAGACATATATGGTTTATGGTTAGTCTTTATGTAGAAACTTAATACTCTTCACCAGCTAATATTAAACTCCCATCTCAATCCCCTTAAATATACACACCTGCCTTCTCTCTTCTATCCATCTCCTAATCTACAACTCTCTCTCAAATATTTATCTTGTAAAAGTCGTATGGGTTCAAGAAATTTTCAAAGTCAGTCCTCTAGTTACGTAGGACTGCTTAACAGTCAACAAGGAAGTCGTGTGAATGAAAACTTTCCATATGAAAGTTTTCATTCAACTGTCAACTTTGGAGAATCGGAGATCCCTCCCTTTAGTTCACAACAAGCTGAACAGACGCCAGTAGACACATCAGTGGACCGTAATGCTAGACGCAAATGGGGCCCAGCTGATGACGCGGTTCTAATCTCTGCTTGGCTTAACACTTCGAAGGATGCCGTTGTTGGAAATGAGCAGAAGTTGGGGGCCTTCTGGAAACGGGTTGGAGATTATTATGCTGCAAGTCCTCATGGGCAACAGGAGGGTGAAAAGAGAGGGGATCTTACTTGTAAGAAGAGATGGCACAGAATAAACGATCAAGTTACAAAGTTCTGTGGGGCTTACTCCGCGGCAGAGAGACAAATTGGGAGTGGTGAGAGTGACACTGATGTTCTAAAGAAGGCTCACGACATCTTCTACTCAGATCAGCAAAGCAAGTTTACACTTGAGCATGCTTGGTGCGTGTTGCGCTTTGAACAAAAATGGCTTAGCCTCAACCCTCCTAAAGCCACTCACACTTCGAAGAGGAAGGATGGACAGATACAAGCGCCGCTGTCCCTGATCACGAAATCCGGCCTGAAGGTTGCAAGGCGGCTAAACAAAAAAGGTCGACTGTTCAAGGCAAGTCTGTTGCTGAGTATATGATATCTTGCATATTTGCATTGTTTTATCCATTCATCCATGAGCATTTTCATCATATAGATTAGGATTCAGACATGTTTAGGTTGCATTTTGCATACATGAGTCTCTATTAGGTACTGGAGTACCACATAAGGTTATTTGGAGCTCAAAAGAGGTGAAAAGAGTGATCTTTGGACGAGCACAGCCGGAGCGACCTCTCGGAGCGACGGCATGAGGTCGCTGTGCACCACATCCCGGAGCGACTCATCCAGAGCGACTGCACAAGGTCGCTCGCGTTTTCACGTCTGGAGACACACATTTACACCTCGGAGCGACCTTCCAGAGCGACGTGCTGAAGTCGCTCCCGAAGCTCAGAGCGACCATACCAGAGCGACAGGGAGAAGTCGCTCGCGTTTTCATCACCCGGAGACGCGAGAACGAGCCCGGAGCGACCTCTCGCAGCGACACAGCGAGGTCGCTCCCGAAGCCTGGAGCGACTTGTCGGAGCGACGGGCTGAGGTCGCTCCGTGTTTTGTTTCTGCTCGAACTTGTGATTTCTCAAGGGCATTTTGGTCATTTCATTATGCACGTTTTTATTTTCTAAACCTATGTTTTATTACTCTGTAAGCCACCAGGAGGCACATCATCTTTGTTCTTAGAAAAACCACCAAAAACCTTTGGAAAGGGATCTCTTTGAATGAATTGATCAGTTTGTTATTGAAATTCTGTGTTCCTTTTATTTCCTGTATTTCTCTACATGATTAATCTGAAATCCAATATGGGTTTAAGAGGAATCATGGAGATTAGTGAGTAATCACCTTTTGAATTCATGGGTTAGGGAGATTAAGGGTGATTAGGTTAGAGCTAGGATGTTTTAGTGTAGATCATTCATATTTCCTTGCTAGTAGAGTAATCATAATGCATCTTCTGAGTTGGCCACTCAGTTGTTGATCCTTAGGCATTTCTCACCCGAAAGGTGTTCGATGAAATGCCCGAGACAACTCTTCTAGGCTTTTAGTATACTTTGCCAAAGACATTTGTTGTTAAAGGTACTAAGATAGCTAATAGACTTGTTAGTAATGATTGCTTTCATATTATTCAACCAAAGACATTTGATGTTTGAGATATGTTAGCAAATGAGCATTCATCTAGACATAGAGTTGCTTAGAATTGTGTCTAGGCTTAAGGTTGATAGTTTGATTGATCATTTGCCATCCTTAGTTCGATACTTGATCACCCAAGGTCTAATCCCTATACCCATGAGTTCTCTTTTCCTTTAGTCAAGAAAGTATCATTCTGTTATTGCTTTCTAGTTTTAGTCATAGTTTAAAACCCATCTAAATCATTGGTTGCACTTAGATTAAGTGAGTACTTGCATTCTCAGTGCTTTGATATCCCTCAGAACTGGTTCGACAATCTTTTATACTACAACATTTGTCTTAGGAGCCTTGAAAACTCCTAACATCAAATTGGCGCCGTTGCCAAATTCTGAGTAGATTTGAACATTGAGATTTAGTCACTTGCTTGAGACTAAGTCATTTTTATTTTCTTTTGTTACTGATTCTCTTTCTTCACCTCCCTTTAATCTACAGGTGTATGAACTTGAGGAGCAGGGGTCCATCAAACCTAGTTCCAATAGCTGCAGACATCAGAGCTTTAGAGAGAGAGTGTGCTAGAAATAGAAGAGAAGAAGAGCAACAGGCTCACTTGCAGAGATTGGATACTGATATGGGAGACATACCTCAAAACCAACAGCGAGCAGCGCGACCTATTGGCACTTATGACCGCCCCAACATTCATGGTCATAGATTGGGAATCCGAGCACCAGCTGTAGCAGCCAACAACTTTGAGATCAAATCAGGACTCCTCAATGTGATCGAGAACAACAAGTATCATGGCTTGGCTCTAGAGGATCCATTTGATCACTTGGACAGGTTCGACAGCTACTGTGGGTTGTCAAAAACCAATGGTGTGTCCGAAGATGCCTTAAAGCTCAAGCTATTCCCTTTCTCTTTGGGGGATAAAGCACGTCAGTGGGAGAAGTCTCTACCCAGCGACTCCATCACCACTTGGGATGACTGCAAGAAAGCATTCTTGGAGAAGTTCTTCTCTACTTCAAGAACTGCTAAGCTGAGAAACGAGATTTCCAGCTTTCAACAGAAGAACTTGGAAGGCTTCAGTGAAGCCTGGGAGAGATTCAAGGGCTACCAAGCTCAATGCCCACACCATGGCTTTTCTAAGGAGAGCTTGCTGAGCACATTCTACCGTGGTGCTCTTCCTAAGTACAGAGCCAGACTGGATACAGCTAGCAATGGGTTTTTCTTGGGGAGAACTGAGGAGGATGCAGAAGAGCTGGTTGACAACATGGTAAAGAGTGATGCAGTCTACAGTGGAGACCACGACAGAGGCAGTAGAACAGATGATAAGCAGACGAGGAAAGAGATCAAAGCTTTGGAAGACAAGATCGACCTTCTCATTGCTGAAAAAGCCACCCAAGAGCAGCTGAAGTTTGTTGGTAACTCCAGGCAGGAAGATCCACTTGCTGTCAATGAGGTTGAGGGTTTGGAAGGTCAGGAAGAGTTGTGTTCATCAACAACAATGGTAGCTGGTACAAAAAGGAGCCCAACTTTCAGTACAACAACTACCAACAGAAATCCTATCCCAACAACCAACAGAGTGGTTATCCGCCTAGAAACAACCAGCAAGGCAGCTATCAGCCTCAGCAAAACCCCTCGTCTGGTTCCTCTGCTCCTCAAGAGAGCAGCACTGATACCTTACTGAAACAAATCTTGGAGTCTCAGACTAGAAGTGAGAAGCATGTTGGTTATGAGTTGAAGAACCTTCATACCAAGATTGATGGGAGCTACAATGAGCTCAACAACAAATTCTCACACCTTGCTTCTACAGTCAGGAATTTAGAGAATCAGTTTGCTTCCATGAACACTCACCAGAATCGCCAGCAAGGATCTCTACCTGGAAAGTCTGACCAAAACCCCAAGGAGGCCAAAGCTATCACCCTTAGGAGTGGTAAACAGTTACCTCCTAAACCCTCACCAAGGATGCTGAGAAACTAGGTGAGGGGGTTGCCATCAACATAGATGATGAAGTGGTGATTGTTGATGAGAAGATCAATGACGAGATCTTGGAGAAGATAGTGGAAGCCAAAGGTAAAGGAAAGGTTGGGGAAGAGAAGAAGACAGTAAAAGATGGTGAAGTTGTTACTCCAGCAAGTGAAAGTTCTTTTGTTCCTCCTCCCTATGAACCCAAACTTCCATTCCCTGGTAGATTCAAGAAGCAGCTGCTAGAGAAATACAAGGCTCTGTTTGAGAAGCAAATGAGTGAAGCTCAGGTTGCAATGCCCATCATCGATGCTTTTATGTTGATTCCTCAATACAGCAAGTTCTTGAAAGATGCTGTAGCTGCAAAGAAGAAGGAGATGGAAGGCATGATGATTCTTACCCATGAGTGCAATGCCATCATCCAGAGGCTTGATGTTCAGAGAAATTAGAGGATCCAGGAAGCTTCACACTACCTTGTGCTCTTGGACCTATGGTATTTGAGAAAAGTCTCTGCGATTTGGGAGCTAGTGTCAGCTTGATGCCTTTGTCTGTTGCAAAGAAGCTTGGATTCACCAGTTCAAGAAGTGTAGACTCTCTCTGGTGTTAGCTGATCGTTCAGTGAAGTATCCTGTGGGCATCTTAGAGGACCTCCCTGTGAAGATTGGAAGGTATGAGATACCTACAGATTTTGTGGTGCTTGAGATGGGTGAGGAGGCTCAAGATCCATTGATTCTAGGAAGACCATTCTTAGCTACAGCAGGAGCTATTGTTAATGTGAAGGAAGGCACGATTGATCTCCATTTGGGTAAAGAGAACATCCTCCACTTTGACATCAAGAGGAAAATGAGGAAACCAACTGTGTTCGGGCAAGCCTTCTACATTGAAGAGATGGACACTCCTGCTGATGAGCACCTTGAAGAGTTACCACCTGAGGACGACGAGGAGGGATCATCTCCCTCTACTCATTCCCCATAGAAGGTAACCCACCACACTCCCCTGTATATACCATTTTATTTTTGCATATTAGTCTTCTTTTCGGTATCTCTCTCTCTACTTGACAACACAGAGACTGTGTAACTCAAGTTTGGGGGAGGTACCAAGTATTTGATCATGTTTGCTTTGATGTTGTTTCATTGAGTCATGCATTGCATACCTATTTGCATATAAAAAAAAAAAATCAATCATTTAGTTTGCATCATTTGCATTTCTAGGAGAGTCTAGAGCATATAGGTTGCATTCACATGCATTGGGAGCAATGATTTTAAATGCCTTGTAAAGAACACTACGTTGCACCTGAGTAGCTTTTGCACCTCTCAAAAAGACTTGTATGTTTCGAGCCTTGAAAACTCTTCCTGAAACTTGTTGATTGCTGAAACTCAGTCTTTGAAGCCAACTACAACCTTATTTGAACTGAACGAACTTAATGCTTCTTGCTCATGGTCCCTTGTGTACTGAGTCATGGCTATACACACTGGAGTTGTCACATCTTTTATGCCAATCTTTTTGACAAACTCTAGTGGTAGACCACTCCCAAAACCTTTCCTTCCTTTTAAGCTTTCATTGTTTGATGAGTGAGGCCTTCTTCGGAAAGTCTTACATGCGCATAATGTTGAGAGTATCGGGAACGACAATGCTTGATCTTCATTTTTGCTAGATTGGACACTCTTTTGTCTAGCTATAGGTGGGAGGGTGAGTGTTGTGATCATGATTTGGGAGAAATGAAAAATAAAAAGGATAGACTCTTTGTGCTTAAGTGAATTGATTTTCTGGGATAAGTAGAGAACCTCTAGCTCTAGTTTTGAAAAGTCTTGGCCCCCAACCTAAAAAAAAAAAAAAATATATAAAAAAAAAAAAAAAAAAAAAAAAAAAAAAAAAAGAAAGAAAAGGGGGCTAGCAAAGTTGTTAGGAGCTAAGAAATGTTTTGAGGTTGTAGAAAAATCCCTTGTAGATTTCAAAAAGAAAGAGTTAAAGTTCTTAAGATCTTTTGGTGAGAGATGTGAGTTGGGTTTGACATTTGGGAATGATTGTGTAATGATATGTTTGGGAAAAGGGTAGAACAATGGAGATTGAGCATTGTATGCATGAGTTGGTCCCTTTCTTAGATATATTATGTGCAATGTCAAGGCTACTTGTTTTGAGAGTAAACCACCTTAAAGATCATATGTTTTGAACCTCTTGAATCACTTGAATAAAAGCCTTCCCTTACCCAACCAAATGACTTGGACCAACTGACCATTTGCAAGAATTCACCTGATGTTTTGTGCTTAATGAATGTGAGAGTTGGTTGATTTGAATGTGTGGATGCTTGATGATGAGTGTAAGAACAAAAAGAGTTAAGATAGGCCTAGAGAAGCTAGAGTGTAATAAGAGAGTGTGCTAGTTGTGTTTCTTTTGGCTATGTGCTCCCACCTTCAACCTCTCTTCCTATGAGTTCTAGAAAGTTCACTTGTGGACAAGTAAAAGAACAAGTTTGGGGGAGTTGATATCTTGCATATTTGCATTGTTTTATCCATTCATCCATGAGCATTTTCATCATATAGATTAGGATTCAGACATGTTTAGGTTGCATTTTGCATACATGAGTCTCTATTAGGTACTGGAGTACCACATAAGGTTATTTGGAGCTCAAAAGAGGTGAAAAGAGTGATCTTTGGACGAGCACAGCCGGAGCGACCTCTCGGAGCGACGGCATGAGGTCGCTGTGCACCACATCCCGGAGCGACTCATCCAGAGCGACTGCACAAGGTCGCTCGCGTTTTCACGTCTGGAGACACACATTTACACCTCGGAGCGACCTTCCAGAGCGACGTGCTGAAGTCGCTCCCGAAGCTCAGAGCGACCATACCAGAGCGACAGGGAGAAGTCGCTCGCGTTTTCATCACCCGGAGACGCGAGAACGAGCCCGGAGCGACCTCTCGCAGCGACACAGCGAGGTCGCTCCCGAAGCCTGGAGCGACTTGTCGGAGCGACGGGCTGAGGTCGCTCCGTGTTTTGTTTCTGCTCGAACTTGTGATTTCTCAAGGGCATTTTGGTCATTTCATTATGCACGTTTTTATTTTCTAAACCTATGTTTTATTACTCTGTAAGCCACCAGGAGGCACATCATCTTTGTTCTTAGAAAAACCACCAAAAACCTTTGGAAAGGGATCTCTTTGAATGAATTGATCAGTTTGTTATTGAAATTCTGTGTTCCTTTTATTTCCTGTATTTCTCTACATGATTAATCTGAAATCCAATATGGGTTTAAGAGGAATCATGGAGATTAGTGAGTAATCACCTTTTGAATTCATGGGTTAGGGAGATTAAGGGTGATTAGGTTAGAGCTAGGATGTTTTAGTGTAGATCATTCATATTTCCTTGCTAGTAGAGTAATCATAATGCATCTTCTGAGTTGGCCACTCAGTTGTTGATCCTTAGGCATTTCTCACCCGAAAGGTGTTCGATGAAATGCCCGAGACAACTCTCTAGGCTTTTAGTATACTTTGCCAAAGACATTTGTTGTTAAAGGTACTAAGATAGCTAATAGACTTGTTAGTAATGATTGCTTTCATATTATTCAACCAAAGACATTTGATGTTTGAGATATGTTAGCAAATGAGCATTCATCTAGACATAGAGTTGCTTAGAATTGTGTCTAGGCTTAAGGTTGATAGTTTGATTGATCATCTGCCATCCTTAGTTCGATACTTGATCACCCAAGGTCTAATCCCTATACCCATGAGTTCTCTTTTCCTTTAGTCAAGAAAGTATCATTCTGTTATTGCTTTCTAGTTTTAGTCATAGTTTAAAACCCATCTAAATCATTGGTTGCACTTAGATTAAGTGAGTACTTGCATTCTCAGTGCTTTGATATCCCTCAGAACTGGTTCGACAATCTTTTATACTACAACATTTGTCTTAGGAGCCTTGAAAACTCCTAACATCAGTATACAACCATATGGGAAATGAAGAAAGAGGATTTGGCTACGCAGGAGAGACTGTCCAAGCTAGCTATACTTGACACTCTCCTTGCGAGGAAAGAACCATTAAGTGAGGCGGAGGAGGTTGTGAAGAATAAGTTGCTAGCCAAGTATTTCTGAAAGATTAGGATCTAATCTTATAAGTCTCTGTTTTAAAATCCATGTTTTAGTTCTCTGTTATAATGTAGTTCATGCGGCTCTTATTAATAATAACAATGTCTTTTTTATGTTCTTTCTGGTCTTCTCTTGCGGGTCTTGTTTATATGTCGTCTGCAACCACAAAAATTACTATGTGTATCTAATAATTACTTGCGTGTTTTGCTTATATGTCGTCGAGTATTTAATAATCAATATGTGTTTATGCAGGTAGACATAAACATGGGACTCCACAGCTACAGCCAGCCTTCGCAGTCTGACGATATATTTTGCAACTCAGAGGACGGTAGCTTCAGCGAGATGGAAGATCTCATTCGACGTGACCAAGCTGAGTTAAGCTTACACGCTAGTTCACAGGTTCAGTATCCTCCTCAACCAGAGGTTGAGTTTGGCATCCCACAAACTTGTTACTGCGGTGCTAAGCCTCTCCTTGCAACATCTCGGACTGATCCAGGTTAAGTAAAATCTCGTCTAGTCTTGTAAAGGGTAATCACCTCCTGATATACTGTCTTCTTCATAGTCTTGCGTGTGTGTTCACCACAGGTAGACGAATCTACACATGTGAGAACGTGGACGATGGAGAGTGCCATGTTTGGAAATGGTGGGATGAAGCCATGATGGAAGAGATGCGAGCCCGAGATCGACATGTGATTCAGCTAGAGGAAAAGGTGGACAATCTTTCACTTTGCAGTGACATCGAGACTGACCAGCGACTGGTTAGAGTTGAGAAAATGGTGGGTGATATAGGAAAGGAACAATCCAAGCTTAGGCTGGGATTTGAGTACTTTGTAAGTGCAATGATTGTGGTGACAGTTTTACTTGGAATTGTGCTGATGGTTAAGTAAATGAAGATGGTGATGTATTGAACTTTATGTAATATGATGTATGGACTTCGAACTTTATGTAATATGATGTATTGAACTATATGTATTATGTCTTAATGTATCAGACTTTATAGTGTAAGTGTTTTGTTATGTAGTTTTTTTGCATTTTAACGCATAGATTTGCATGGCCACAGAAACAGGTTGCGTTGATTTCAAATATACAATTATATCAGAACATGTACTTTCCATTGTTTGTTTGTATCACGGGAAAGAAAGCTTTAAGTCACAAGATGAGATGAGAGTCACGAGATGAACTAAAGACCAATTATAAATAAGACACTTCTTCTTTCATAAACACTTGTACTTCTCCTTACATTCATATCTTCTTCTTTCTTTCATAACTTCGTTTTTCATAAACACTTCCACTTCTCCTTGTTTCATTCCTTTAAATTTCTTTTTAAAAATGGCATCTTCTTCCCATTATCATTACCATAGAGGAGGTGATGATAATGCATTTGAAGGCGTATTTGATGATATATTTGAAGATCTCGAAGCTATTCCCGAACCAAAAGAGCGAAAAAAACGTATTTTTATCGAGAGAAATCGGGAAGAAGGCCACAACAACCTTTGGAATGATTATTTTAGCGACACTCCAACATATCCGCACAATTTGTTCCGCCGACGATTTCGAATGAACAAGTCATTGTTCTTATATATTGTGCATCGTCTCTCTACTGAAGTTGAGTATTTTAAACCCAAAGAAGATGCAACCGGACGGTCTGGTTTATCGCCTCTCCAGAAATGTACCGCAGCAATTCGTCAATTGGCGTATGGTGGTGGAGCTGATCCCGTAGACGAATATATACGACTTGCTGAAACAACATCTCGTAAATGTTTGCACGAATTTACCGCCGGAATAATCCACTTGTTTGCCGATGAATACCTCAGACGTCCCACAGTGGAGGATCTTCGGAGACTACTCCATGAGGGTGAAGAACGGGGATTTCCCGGAATGATTGGAAGCATCGACTGTATGCATTGGGAGTGGAAGAATTGCCCCACTGCCTGGAAAGGAATGTATTCACGAGGAACCGGAAAACCAACAATTGTGTTGGAGGCCGTTGCTTCATATGACCTCTGGATATGGCACGCTTTCTTTGGCGCTCCAGGTACTTTGAACGATCTTAATATTCTGGATAGATCACCTGTTTTTGATGAAATTATTAACGGGAAAGCTCCCCAAGTAAACTACTATGTCAACGGAAGGGAATACAATTTGGCGTATTATCTGACGGATGGTATCTATCCAAAATGGGCGACTTTTATTCAGTCTATACGACTGCCACAGGGTGCAAAAAATTCTTTATTTGCTACGCGTCAAGAATCCGTTCGAAAAGATGTCGAGCGGGCCTTTGGGGTCCTCCAAGCTAGGTTCGCCGTTGTTAGAAATCCTTCTAATCTATGGGATAAAAACAAAATATCGAATATTATGCGAGCATGTCTCATACTCCATAATATGATTGTCCAAGATGAACGGAATTCAGATACTCTTGAAGAATTTCAAGATGACGATTTTACTTTTACCGTCAAAAAGGCTAAAAAACCCGGCAATATAATTGCTCGTCGTAAAGAAGTTCGGGATCCACATATCCATCAACAATTAAAAGAAGATTTGATTGAACATATATGGGATAAATTTGGACATCTTCCAAATTACATATAATGTGTTTTTGCTTTCTATGATTTAAATAAAATGTTTCTCTTATTTTATTTATGCATTTTGTAATTTTTTTCCACTCCTTTGTATTTTAATTTTCATGTTCTACGTATTTTAATTTTCAACTTTTCTTTATAATGTCATAAGTTATTCGATAATTTATCTTCAATTAATAAAAAAAAAATTAATTCACTAAGGGACTTTCATAAGTCCCACCAATAATCTAATTTCTAAAGGAAAATCCCTAAATATGACCTTAACTCACAAATAACCTTAAAATATTCTAAGGGCCAAAAAATCAAGACCCACCTATAATGTTGCTCTTAGAATGAGGGTACCCTTATTTTTGATGTAATTAATTTAAACTGTGCGATATAAAAAATATCTTTTGCCGTTTTAACTTAATAAAATACATAATTTTTTTTAACGGTTTCCATAATTTTATTGTGGATTCATTATTGTTTTTACATGAAAAGGTATGGGGTTCAAACCCAAAAAACGTAGATTATGCAGATCATGGAAAAAAATGATTACAAGAAGTTTTCGTGCAAAAGTGTATCAAGACGGCTCGGAGCGATGCAGTCAAAAGTGTATTTTCATATGATATGATGATAGAATTATCGGCTGTAAAATTATCTATGTAAAATAATTTTATTTATTAAATTTATTATATATCACTGGTATGGTGAGATCGAAAAAAGTAATGAGACTGTAACGTATGCAACCTTGGACTTGGTCTCTGGGTGACTGGGTCTCTTGGAGTTGGTGGTGTCAGGTCTAGTCTTATTTTTGGGAAATGGTCAGTATTTTTGTTGGTTACACTCATCATTCTTCTTAGTTTGTACTTTGTTCAAATTGCCTTTGATACTTATTAATTATTATCAGATATATCATGACAGAAAAGTTAATGTAACGTATGCAATTGGTAGACGAACCGGAGAAAGGAAGCATGCATGAAGCCTATTTTACGTGATTTTCATGCTCTTTTTATCAAAGCCAAGTGTTCTCAATCCAACCATTGTTAAGTGTAACGTTTAAACTCTTCTCACTTGTTTTAAACTCGTGTCTTCTCACACACAGTCTAGCTACACTTCCACTCAATGGCGGCATCACGAGTTTTGTGTCTCCTTGCATTGACTCTATCTCTCTTCGCCGTCATTTACACCGTCTCCGGCCATAACATCACACAAATTCTCTCCGAATCGCCGGAATATTCCTCCTTCAACAGCTACCTTTCCCAAACAAAGCTCAACGACGAGATCAACAGCCGCACTACCATAACGATCCTTGTCCTCAACAATGACGTGATGTCTTCCCTCGCAGGAAAACATCCACTCTCCGTCGTCAAAACTGCTCTCAGCCTCCTCGTCCTCCTTGATTACTACGATCCCCTTAAGCTCCATAAGATCTCTCAAGGCACCACACTTACCACCACGCTTTACCAAACAACCGGTCGAGCTGCCGGAAACCTAGGGTTCGTCAACGTCACTGATCTCAAAGGAGGCAAAGTCGGCTTTGGCTCTGCCGCTCCTGGTTCCAAACTTGGTGCCAACTACACCAAATCCGTTAAACAAATACCTTACAACATATCCGTTCTTGAGATCAACGCTCCGATCATCGCTCCAGGAATCTTAACCGCACCAGCTCCCTCCAACAACATGACCGAACTTCTTGAGAAAGCTGGTTGTAAGATATTTGCTAGTATGCTTCTCTCGAGCGGTGTGGTTAAAACCTACGAATCCACGGTCGAAAAAGGTTTGACCGTTTTTGCACCGTCCGACGAAGGTTTCAAAGCCGAAAGTGCACCAGATCTGACGAAGCTCACACAAGCTGAGGTGGTCTCGCTCCTAGAGTATCACGCCCTAGCGGAATACAAACCCAAAGGCTCATTGAAGATCAACAAAAATGTAATCTCCACGCTAGCCACTAACGGTGCCGGAAAATATGATTTAACGACGTCAACTTCCGGTGACGAAGTTATCCTTCACACTGGCGTTGGTCCGTCGAGAGTTGCTGACACAGTGGTTGATGAGACACCCCTTGTAGTATTCAAGGTGGATAAAGTCCTCCTCCCCATAGAGCTCTTCGGAAAATCTCCATCTCCGGCGCCCGAACCAGTGAGCACACCGACACCAACGCCGTCGGCTAAGTCTCTGTCTCCGACTCCTACTAAGTCACCGTCTCCAAGGAAAGAACCGTCACCGGTCGCAGCTTCTCCACCGGCACCTCCTGTTGATGAACCTTCGGAAGAAGCTCCGTCAGACTCGCCAACAAGTTCAGAGAACATCCGTGCAAAAAACGCAGCGTTTCACGTGAATACCCATGCGTACTTCACCGCAATGGTCACTCTTGCGGCCACATCCCTATTCCTATAGAAAATCTCTTGCAACTTCTTATTATATTACGCAGACTGTCGCTCCACTTTGTTGTTTTTTTTGGTATTATATTCTGTTTAGCTTTCATTTTCATTTGTGAGTTTGTGGCTTTGTAGTACTGGTGTACTGTTGGAACGTTGAGATCTATTCTAGCTAATTTTTGTATTACTAAAAAGAAAATCAAAATAAACCAAGAATCCGATCGGAGTCGGATAAAGGCCTAAAATGGCGCATCAATTATATTTCAATAGTCCAATGGGCTTAATGTAACGAACTTGTTATTCCCACTTCACCGACACACTTTCTTGGTCCAAGTTATAAGAAGATTATATGATTTCAGTATCAAGATGAATCATGTAAGGTACCATCTTGAAATAAATGAAGGGGGCGTGGTGATTCTTATTTGGACCGCTCCTATGAAACAAAACTCATCATTATAACCAGTACCAACGCAAGAGATTCCCCCTAGTCTATGGTAGATCTTTTGCCATTTATGATACTTGTTCCCATGCTTTTATAACATTTAGTTTATGTTTGATGCATGGTTTGAAGAAGACTTATCATCTCTTGTGGGTAGACAATATGCTTACTCTAAGAATAGCTAGAAAGAGTAGATACTATAGATATTGAATGATAACAGCTTTGATCATTTTGAAGCATGCTAATAATTCTGGATGTTGACTTGTTCCATTCTTTATTTTTGTATATTTTGGTTTCATCTTGAAAATATAACAGCTCAAGAATTGTTAGTGGTCCTAGTCCTTACCGTCATCAATTATGTTTGTTTATTCTCTATTCATATCACATTATTAGATTTTATATAGGAAATATTTATGTAACTTTTCTCTTTGTCGATTACAATACAAGTAAAAGATAAGCGTGAAATGGAATGATTTGTCTATTGTTATGGTCTTTTTGGTATGTACCTCAACTGTTTCTTGTGCTGTTTGAGGTACATATTCAATCAAGAACAAGAAGTAGAGACTCTAGAGAGAGAGAAAGAGAGTATGTTTTGGTCTTCTTCTTCATCATCTTCGTCCTTAACCCATGCATCCCTGGTCCCTCTATAATCATGAGTTTCCTTTTACCATCATTACCTTCAAAACACTTCTTCTTCTCCTCTCTCTCTCTTACAAAACACAAGTGCTATCTATTTCTATATAAAGCTAACTTTTACATTGTGTTTTACTAAGTTCTTTTATATAACCATAAGAAAATGTGCCTGAGATCATCAGAATCATTCCCAGACACACGCACACCCACGATGAGATCAGCTTCATGCCACACCAAACGTAACGTTAAGACACAAACCCATCTTCGTGTCCTTAATCTCACCAGGTTCAGATTCAGACACATTTGACTCTGTCTTAGCGCTCTGAATTATAATTAACTTTGTTTCTTTTTATTCCTTTCTTTCGACGCAGGAGGAGAAGAATACTTAGGGAAAAGAAGGAGATGGAGCTGAGAAACATGAAGCTCTTCCTAAAGAATCAAAGCATCATACGAGAGAACGAGGCTCTAAAGAAGAGAGCTCTAGACCTCCACGAAGAAAACAATGTTCTCTTCTCTCTGCTTCATCCAGAACTCTCCCCTGTTTCATCCTCCTTCCTTTAGTGATCTTCTTGATCACGTTTGTACCACTTGTCTTGTACCCTCGCTAGAGACCTAATTTTATCTATGCACCAAGTGTTAATAATACATATCAATGATTATATTTCGCCATTATCTTCTTCTTTTTTCCAATTTCTCTGGTGAAATGAAATGGAATCTTAAAAGATACATACATGGGTTATATACACACAAATGATTAGGGAGCCAAAGAAGATCATTCCACATTAATCAAAAGTGAAAATTTCACAGGTTACAACTCCTTGTTAAGTTGAATAACAATGTTATATACGCAGAGAAACAATCTGGGTTTCACTTTACATAACCACACCCACATAGAAACCAACCCTTACAGAGCTACAACATACAAGCTAACGAAATAACCCCTGAAACATTGTGTTATCTGAATACATAAAATATACAATCTGATCCCTAGTTATAAGTCAGGGACTCATATGCATAAGAAGATGTGTGAGATTTGGAGTTTTCAGCTGCTTAGAAGTACATAAATATAAAATCGTGTTAGTAACTTTACCGTATCTCTACAAAATCTCCCCGTGTCTGATGAACCCATTGTCTTCACAAGGAGAATCATACCATTTGGAGTTTTCTTGATAGAAGCTATCAACTTGTAATCCAACTAAACCTACGTCTGATACTATACCTTCACTGTCCCTCATCGTTTTCGTTAGCTTAGAATCTTCACAACTCAGAATGCTCTTCTCGTCAAAGTCACTGCACTTCAACCATTTCTCAGGCTTACATGTTTCAGACAAGATATCTTTCGGACTTGGTGGCCTTATCTGTTCCCAAGGAGGAACAACAACATCATCAAGGCTCCTCCCAAAACTGTCTTCATCATCTTCAACAAGCTCTGCACTCCAATGAGCTAAATCGTTATCTCCAACAAGTATTTCATTTGGTGTTCCCTTAACACCCTCGTCACCGAGACTCCTCATCTTGCTGAGCATCTCAAACAGCTCTCCGGACACTGAACCCAACATCTCTCGTGAAATCTTCCCAATCTTTCCTTCTAAAGCGCCGAGTTCAGCCCTTAGCTCCTGCACCTGATGCAAGACAGTAAACCGCATACCACCCCCACCACCAACATCTTCGGTTTCTAAATCTTCTTCCCTCACACCATAGACAACATCTTGCTCCATCAAAAAGCCCTTATGACCAACAAGCCGATGCATGATCCTCGCGTTCCCATCCATCGCCCCAGGCTCATGCCCCGAATGAACAGCGTAAAGCTTAAAAACAGCTGTTCCTTCTTCCTGATACACAAAACTCTTGTCCTTTTCATTGTAGTTAGCGATGGGGACAATAGCTCGAATCCTAAAACCGCAGCCGCATCTCTTTGACTGATAAGGCTCCCTCTTCAGAACTCTAGACTTCTTCAAAGCAGGCTCTCCAGCTCTATGACAAGCGTAATCCTTCACCTCAGCCATAAACGGCTTGTACCTAATATACTTCTGCCTAATACAAAGCACAACCTTATGCTTAGAAGCTAACTCCTGCAACCTATCGGGAACATCTTTAGCAGGCACGTCAAAAGTCTCCGTATACTCAAAACGACGCCGTTTACTCCTCGAGGCTGAGCCACCAGTAACGGAGTTGCAAACACCACACGCCGCTACACAAACCTTGATAAAGCTCTCGGGGATTCCATATAGCTTCGCACCAACGGTCCAAACCTGTTTGATTCTCTCTACGGTCTCTCTAACCCCTAAGTGTTTCAAGTCGCCGTCGCCGTCGCCGCCGCCGAGATGATAGCTCGTGACTATGTCCTGCCACTGGCTAACGTGCGAGACGAGCTGTTGCTGAGCGTTGTTTTTGAAGCAGAGGAAATCATTGCTGCCGGAGACGACGGCGAGCTTGTCTTGGATACGTTTCCACGCCGTGAGGTAGGCGGTGTCCTCGTTACGGTCTTTCCAGACGGAGCGCCACGACTTGAGGACGGGGTTTGGAGTTGCGGTGCGGATCTCGGAGGGGGTGGCGAGGCGGTTTTGGAGGAGGCAGAGGGTCATGAGGGAGTGGGAGGCGGAGTTGAATGTGTAGAATTGAGATGAGATGTGTGGCTCTGGGTTGATGAAGTTGGAATCTTTGAGTTCGTGTGGAGCCATAGGGTTTGGTAAAGGAGTGGTGTTGGGTTTGGGGGTGGGGTGAGACGGGGAGTCGTATTGTGAGTCGGAGGAGTGGGAGGGGGAGGAGCGGAAGAGGACGAACTCTTGGAGGGAGAAGGTGGGGTCGGAGTCTTCGGGGTTGTGGTGAAGGGAGGGTTGTGGTTGAGGGAGTATGTCTGGTGGGGGGAGATCGTGGTGGTGGAATAGATCTTCTTCGGTTTTATGAGGATTCATCGGGGGGATGAAGGAGAAGAAGCAGAGGAAGAAGATGGAGACGAAGACGACGAGTAGTCTGTGTCTTTTTTTTTTTTTTTTTTTTTCCAATGATTTGGTATTTTAAGCTCCGGTCCGGTCTGAACTGACAATACTGATAAGTGCTATGTCCGAAGAACACTTTTTCTTTTTCTTTTTTGAGCAACTGTCCGAAGAACACATGTTTATATATTTTTAGTGTATTTTATTTTTATCTGTACTAAAAGAAAAATAACGAACAAATCTAATATGTTATTGGAAACTAAATTAATTTACCATTTGTTATCCTTAATCCACGTCATTTACCTTACTATAATGTAAGGGGAAGAGTTGTATATCTTTTGAAACCTATTATACAAAGGGTTATTAGGCTTTAGACATTTACTGTAGAACAATTACATAACACAAACGCACAAGAAAAAGCTATGCTAATACAACTCCAGTCTCCACATTATTAATCTAATAAGGTTTTATAAAGTTTAATCTTATCCAAACTCTATTGTTTTTTTTTATGTTTGACTGCTTTTGTATGGACTTAGCATGCAACACATGTTACCTTCTGGCACGAAAATTAATCATTTCTAGATGTTTGATTTTATTAATTGTCTTAGGTAGTTGATATCGGATATTAAAAAAATAATACGTCAAAATCTCGGTATTAGCTTGATTGCAGAAAAGAACAAAGTATAAAAAGGATAGATGCGATACAATATTCAAACATGAAATATAAAATCTAATTTGATAGAAGTATTGTGTCTACACTTAGTCTATGCATTGATAAGCACCTACCGGTTGAAAGTCACTTAAGGCATGTTAAATGCCATGAACTGAAAAGTCTTTCTTGCTGGTGCCATGCAAGTTCGAAGCCTGAGAAGGCAACACTAAATAGCAAATAGATTACTAACTACTGAGACCAGTAAACCAAAAGAAAAAAAAAACTACTGACACCAGAACGCTACTAGTAGAAGAGGTTCTGCTCCGCCAACTCCTTCGCCTAGGGGTGGGCGCAAGGCGAACATACTTGAACTTGAACAAATAATGAATTTTTTGGATTTGTAATTGACTTGTCGAAAATGAATACTTATTATCTCGAATACTTGTTCAAACACATGTTACTTACAAGTTATTTGGTTTGTTCGATTACTTACAAATACTTATGAATTATTTGGATATATTTCCAAGTTTATAAGAATTATTTGGTAGATAATATTCTCTCGGAAAAAGTTATGAAAGTTTCTTTTGTTTACTCGAAAAACACGAGAATTACTTCAAATAAAATATTTGTACTTAATATAAAAAAAGAAGAAGAAACAAAATACATTTACAACAACGAAATATATGTTTAGAGTTTTAGTTTTTATGGTTTAATTATCATTTTTAGTTGTAAAACAAGTAATGAGTAATATCAAAGCGAGTCGCTAATTATTTTGTGATACTTGTTACTTATCTTGTATTTGCAAGAAGCAAAATTCAACGATTTTATAGTTGACTTAACAACGACAAGTACTTGAAAATCAAAGCAAGTATGGATCAAGTAACGGGCGTAAGGCAAGTAAGTGCCCAGCCCTAGACTTCACGTACGTAACAATAACACGAGTGTGTCAATGTGCAGAAATGAGGAACTCAGAGCTTCCTGGTCGTCTCCAGTGCTTAGAAAGTCTATCACTTATTACTTCCACCATCTTGAACTCCCCACAAGATTACGATGATGCTTACACAGCAAAGTCGCCTAAAACCAACGAAGAAACAGAAAAATGGCGGTTCAGATATATCTGCACCTGTGATCCGAGCAGCTTCAGTTGTTTACTCCTGCGTTCATTGCTGTGGAGAAGAGAATGGATGAAGAAGAAGTTTAGTACACAACTGGATTTATGGTTTGAACTTGTCAACGATCGTTTGTTTATATTTCCTGATACTGAAGTACTTATTAGGCTATTAGTACTTAATATGGTCCAAATCTTCAAATCATGTAAGCTGCTTAGAAGTACATAGATTTAGTGGGATGTGTTCAAACACAGAAAAATAAACAAGAACAATCCTCAGCTACAACAAGAAGTACAAACGTTTTGGTTGTTTCAGGATCAGAAACATTTCCTGTGAACTACGGATGGCCCAGTCTCGTCGTAGTCAGCTTTAGTAACATGCTGATTCTGCGGAAACACCACCTTGGCTAGTATTGCTCCTCCTATCCAAGCCGAGTACAATCCCAAATTCTCACTCATATATTCAGGAGGTTTCACCAGCGTTGGCCTAATGGCAGATGAGCACAAGCTTGCTTCTTTCTGAAACCTTCCTTCGAATCCTGCCAATGACGAAGTACACCACAACTCATTAAGTTTTTCAATATCAACATGCACAAAGTGTACTAAGTTATAGTTGTTGTTACCTGTCATGGAGGTTGTACCACCACAAAGTACAGTGTTCTCCAAGAGTTGCCTATGGTTCTCGGATGATACCGTGGAGATAATCCGGACAAGCTGTTCAACTATTCCGTGCTCCTCGAGTCCCAGTATTGATGGCTGAAACAAAGCTTCACCAACAGAGTATCTCTCTCTCCCAATGTTTATCACCTAGAAGACCACCATTCTGTTATTACAAGGAAACACAAATTGTAAGACTGTTGATTTGTAGTCACACAAACCTGTCCATCAGGAAGTGTATGCTGCTCGATTTCACAGTTTTGGGTTTTCTCGTAAGCAGTCTCGTCCTCGGCGCAGTTTGCATACTGTTCCTTCAGTGTTTCAACATCAGACATGCTGAGATTCACAGAAGGGTTGGATTTTCCAAGCTCTTGGGCGAATAGTTTTGTCAGGTCGGTTCCACCGAGCTCGAACCGTTTCGAGGCAATGTGCTGCACAGCACCTTCAAGAACTGGGGCAATATCTGGGTGCAAACCGGAAGAGAGTTAACAACAATTTGAGAGATTAATCACCAATCCATACATAAGCAGCTGGTTAAAAAATCCTATATAACCAGCTACATACATAAGGAACCTCCAATCTACTACAGCTTACAGGACAAAAAATCATTGGTTTAACTAAACGTTTCAGAGCATGTAAAAAAGGTTAGTAAAGGGAAACAACAACTCCTATATCAACAGATGGAGATATGACAATGCGACAAGACACAAAAAGTAAGATTAGATTATAACAAAGCGAAACCAAAGAGTAAGATCAGATAATACCTATCTTGCCATGACCAATATCAACAGTGCAACCAGAGATCCTTCCAACGGCATAAAGGGACAACACTGCTTGCTCTGACGCATAGAATCCAGAAACATTGAACGTTTCAAACATCAACTGTACCAACTGCTCCCTAATAGCCTGCACCCAAAACAATCATTTATATAAACAAATTAGCCACATTTACTACAAGAACAAGATTATGATGAAACTAAAAACACATGGCGGTCAAAATCAAAGTTCTCATCTTTATTACAGACCTTAGGAGTGCAGAGTGGATCTGTGAAGAGAATATTGCCTTCGTTTCCCTCTTCCCATCCAAGCCCAGTGTACACAACGTAACGCAGCAGATCCTCCATAGCGTCCCAGTCTCTAATAAAACCCCTTTCAATAGGATCAAGAGTGACGTCTTCAAAAACAGTGGTGGGGTTCTCAGGCGCATCATCAACCATTCGTTTCATCTGAGATGGGATTATCATTGCAGGAGACTGATCAGGAATCGCTGCTCCTGCTTTCAGAAGCTTCGAGCCCGCATCAACAACAAGTGCTTCCATTATCTTCACTCTCACACACACACACTGAGAAACCCTAAATCCCCAAATTCCAGAAAAAAATGCGAAGATTAGTAGTAGCAAGCACCAAGTAAGGGAAGCTAAAGCATAGAACTTGAGCGCACGAAATCGAGTGAGAGAGAATTGGTTTTCGAGGCAACCCACCTTGAATTGAAAATGGGCGAAGAAGCTTTACAAGTGAGTGAGACAGAGAGAGAGACCATCGAAGAAGAAACAACTCATAAAAGGCGCATTAAAAAGCCCATTATCGTATCAAAGGCCCATTGTAAAGCCCAATAATTAAGAGCCCAGCTTTTGTCTTTGTCTGCTTTCGTGTTTACAAAGCCAGAGTGAGAGAGAGATCTCCTTAAGCTCCAATCTCTCTCTCTCTCTCTTCTCTTCTTCCTCTTTGCTAACAAAGCATCCTTTTTTTTTCTGAAGACGAAGAAGCTCCATGACGAAGCAGCACGCGAACTGGTCTCCTTACGATAACAATGGAGGGTAACGGATCCTGTGACCCTTTTATCGATACTCTAATTGAGCTTGCGATTCACTGCTTTGAATTGATCTCTGTGTGTGTTTTACTTCAGAACATGTGTGGCAATCGCTGGATCGGATTACTGCGTTATCGCCGCCGATACTCGGATGTCAACCGGTTACAGCATTCTCACTCGCGATTACTCCAAAATCCATAAACTGTAAGTACCTTTGCTTACGATCTTTAAGGGAGGTAACCTAGTGCGGGCAATAGCTCCAGGCTTTGTTGTAGATTATTAGGGTTTTTGCAATCGATGATTCGTAGATCTAAGATGGAGAATTGATCGTACTGGGTTTCTTGCAAAATTGATCATTTTTTGTTTACTGAGTATGCAAAGTTGCTGTCTTTTAATCTCTATACTACAGAGCAGACAAAGCTGTGCTCTCTTCCTCTGGCTTTCAGGCTGATGTGAAAGCGTTGCAGAAAGTTTTGAAATCAAGACACTTGGTGGGTATTCGTTTGATCTAATTATTTTTGAAAAAGATTAAGACTTGGCGTAGTAATAGTGTGTTTTCTTTGTGTGTTTGGTGTTCTTCAGGTTTATCAGCATCAGCATAATAAGCAGATGAGCTGTCCTGCGATGGCTCAGCTTCTCTCCAACACGCTTTACTTCAAGCGCTTTTTTCCTTACTATGCATTCAATGTTCTAGGAGGGCTTGACGAGCAGGGTAAAGGATGTGTTTTCACGTATGATGCTGTTGGTTCCTATGAGAAGGTTGGATACAGTGCTCAAGGTTCTGGTTCCACACTGATAATGCCTTTCCTTGACAATCAACTCAAGAGTCCCAGCCCACTTCTGCTACCTGCACAGGTTTGTGATTGGCCTTTAAGCAAATTTAATCACATAATGAATCATTTCAGTTGCTTATGTTTTGTCTTCTCTGCCTGTGTAGGATGCCATCACACCCCTTTCCGAACCTGAAGCAGTTGACCTGGTCAAGACCGTATTCGCATCTGCCACTGAGAGGGATATCTACACTGTAAGCTTTCCCATATCACCATTCAAATTATTACCTATTGAAGATATTACCATCTTGTGTATGTCTAACTTATGATTTGTGGGTTTATTGCTTGTAATAGGGAGACAAGCTTGAGATCATGATTCTTAAGGCCGATGGCATCAGGACCGAAGTCATGGAGTTGAGGAAAGACTAAGCAGGCATATGAGTGTTGGGGACACAACTTTGTTCGTTTTTCTTTATTCGCATCTCAACATTAGGTCCCCTCGGTTATCTTGAACTATGTTATTGGCTTGGATGTATTGCAGTTATCAACTCATGCTTGAAGTTTCCTTTATGACAAAGTTCTTTTCAAGAGATTTTATAACATTATTAGATTTCTTAGCTCTATAAAACTTCTATAGAGTTCATCTTCAGTATCTTCTCAAATAGGTTCTAAATAGCTTCTTTTCATGTTCTGTTTATGATTTAAAACTTCTTTTGTAGTTATATTAGTAACAAAAAATCTTCTCAAAGTTTATAGTTTATCAAAAATCAATATAGATGCTAGCCACACATTTACATTCTTTTTTTCAGTATTGATTTTTAATCCAGAAAGAAGAGTTCCCTGGCAAAAATTTGTGAAGTTCATAAAAAGATTGAAACTTATATGCAGTATGACAAATAGTCAAAGGCAATGCTGGTTGACAAATAATAAAAGTCAAAGGCAATGCAAAGAAGGTTGTTTTCTTGGGGGCTTAATAGGCCTGTTTTAGAAGGCTTACTTCTTAATGGGCTTGTAAAAGGCCTGAGATATGTAGCAAAGACCTTAAGAGACTACTTATATATTAGCAACTAGGGTTTTTGTTACTCTTTACCCCAGTCGCCGCCGGAAAAAAACCGAGGAAGAACCATCTTCAGAGAAAGTACACTCCGTCCACCGCCGTCGTCATGGGCCGACTCCACTCTAAAGGGTTCGTCAGCTTGTTTCTTCATTTTATTCGACCGAGCATTGTTTGAAAAATGGTTCTCTTACATTCTTCGTAACTGTTTTTTTTGTGTTCTGTAGTAAGGGAATCTCAGCTTCTGCTTTGCCGTACAAGCGATCACCTCCAAGTTGGCTCAAGACAACCTCTCAGGATGTAAGATTCGATATGTTTCTGTTTGCATTTCATATTTCGATCTGTTTGAAATGTTGTGAACTTTTGAAGATTAGTATCATCTACATTTAGGATGCGTGTAGTAGAAGTAATGTGATAGTGCAAATCCATTGATGAACATTGAAGAGATTCACTAACCTTAGAAAAAAAATCTAATATGAAGTTATTAACTCGTTAATAGTAATGTGTTTACTGTTCTCTTCCCACGCGAGGTTTTGCTTGATACTGCTTTGAGTGGAATGTGTTTACTTTTAATAGGTTGATGAGTCAATCTGCAAGTTTGCGAAGAAGGGTTTGACTCCATCTCAGATTGGTGTCATTCTTCGTGACTCTCACGGTATCCCACAAGTGAAGAGTGTAACCGGAAACAAGATCTTGAGAATCTTGAAAGCTCATGGTACTTTTCTATCTCTCCAGAGTCTGTTATTTGAATAACGTAACATTCAAGGTAACTAAGAGTTTGTCTTTTAATTTTCTTGAAGGTCTTGCTCCTGAGATCCCAGAGGATTTGTATCACCTGATCAAGAAAGCAGTTGCTATCCGCAAGCATCTTGAGAGGAACAGGAAAGACAAGGATTCCAAGTTCAGGTTGATTCTCGTGGAGAGCAGAATCCACCGTCTTGCTCGTTACTACAAGAAGACCAAGAAGCTCCCACCTGTCTGGAAGTAGTAAGTACTCTTAATATTGAAAGAGTTTTCTTCAACATTTCAGTGATTATCAATTACCTTGGGTTTTGATTCCCATTTTTTGTTTTTTTTTTTGCAGTGAGTCTACCACCGCAAGCACTCTTGTGGCTTAAGGAAAAGCATAGAGTAGGTCAAAGTCATTCATGAGTGACTATGTCATTGCAATGGACTTTGTATCTCATTTCTCTAGTTTTTGATGTGTTACAACTTACAATGCGATTTTGAATTTAATGAAAACTCTTTGTTCTTTTGATCATTTAGTTTGGCTAATGTTCATTCATAACATTCCTCGCTTTAGTATGGTTGTGCCTTAATGGATTGTTATGTAGCATGCTGTTCACCATTTAACAAAATAGGCAGGCTCAGATAGTTGTCAAGACGAAACTACTCTAGCCACCTTTCTCTGAACACAGCCATCTTGTTACTAGTTGCCATGATGGAGAATAGTGAATATGCTTTGCTTATTCTTGTAGCGTAATATAATCTCTGGGGATATTCGAAAGTAGTGTGTCCTACTTGTGTTGTCTGTCATGATGACAGATTGAAAAATAGACAAACGTAGCTTTTCTTCTCTTGTTTTTAGGATATGGATATTATGATATGTCTCGAGGTGGATCCTCACCATTCATTTGACAAATATGGGACCCAAACGTAGATGATGATGATATACCTTAAGAAGAACCAGATACAATCATTCATTCTTGTCCACATGCAGTCACTAGTACTAACCAATGTTTGTGTCTGTTACCTACAAAGGAATAGCTGTAAAGTGTAAGCATTTAACAACAAAACAGGAATTATCATTGAGAGGTGGTTTACATTGTCTTCTACTTTTCATCTCTCCCCAAACCCAAAACCTATGTTTACTCGAGTTACAAGTAACAAAAAAAGAAAAGAACGAAAACAAGAATGTCTTATAGTGAGACAATGTTGTGAGTAGCTTTACTTCCAAATCAAACCCTTATATAAGAGGATGTTCTGATCTTTCAACTCTCTCAGAAGAGTGACTTCGCCGCATCAACAACAGCTTCAACAATAATACCAAACTCTTTGTACAGCAAAGGCGCTGGTGCACTAGCCCCAAACGAATTAATACCAATAGACTTTCCTCTGCCTCCAACAATCTTCCCCCATCCAAAAGTCGAAGCTGCTTCAATACTAACTCTAGCTGTCACACCAGACGGCAAAACACTCTCCTTGTACTCATCCGTTTGCTCCTCAAACAGCTCCCAGCAGACAAAAGACACAACTCTCACGGTCTTCCCTTCTTTCCTAAGCACCTCAGCCGCCTGTGCAGCAATCTCTAGCTCGGAGCCAGTTCCAATCAAGATCACATCAGGTTTGTTCCCTGATGAGTTGTCAGAGATTGTGTATCCACCCTTTTCAACTCCTTCGATGGACGTACCTGGAAGCTCAGGAAGCTTTTGTCTAGACAGAGCTAAGATAGATGGTGTCTTCCGCTTGGTGACAACGATCTTGTACGCACCGGCCGTTTCGTTTCCATCAGCAGGACAAAACATAAGAGTGTTCGGCATTGCACGGAAACTAGCTATGTGTTCAATAGGCTGATGAGTTGGTCCATCTTCTCCAAGACCAATGGAGTCATGAGTCATCACATAGATGACACCAGATTCAGACAAGGCCGAGATTCTCATGGCACCTCTCATGTAGTCAGTGAAGACAAAGAAAGTTGCACAGTAAGGGATAAGACCGGGGCTGTGAAGTGCAATGCTGTTGCAGATAGCTCCCATTCCGTGCTCCCTGACACCAAACCTAAGGTTTATTTCTTAAGGTGTGGCTTTTTGGTAGTCGCCAAAGGCTTATAGTAGTGTCATGTTGGAGGATGCGAGGTCAGCACTTCCACCGAGGAAGCCGGGAACAACTTTAGCTAGGGCGTTGAGACATTGCTGACATTGCTGTGAGAGGTTTCTGGTGGCATCTCCTGGAGACTCTGGTGTGTATGTCTGTAAAAAGACAAAGATGTTGTAAACCTACATATCTAGAATATAGCAACTGGATTGTAAGATGAGAGTTTAACTTACTGGTAGTGCCTTCTCCCAGCCAGCAGGTAATTCACATTTCAACTCTGCAGCTTCCTCTGGATACTTCTTTTCATATGCTAACGTTGCATTCCAGTTAGATTCAAGGGCACTGCCTTTAGGTGTGTGACGGCTCCAGTGGCTAGAAAAGTGCAAAGCATACATTGAGCCATCTCATCAAAGCAAACACATGACGTTTAGTTTAGGTTAAATTTACCCTTTAACTTCATCAGGTACCTGGAATGGCTCATAAGGCCATCCAAGGTTGTTTCTGGTAGCTTCAACTTCCTTCTCGCCAAGTGCAGCTCCATAGACACTGTATGAGTTCGCCTTGTTGGGGGATCCATAAACAATTGTAGTAGTAACCTGGGACACAAGCAAGATGTTAAAATCAATATTCAATATGTCTGATGTCTAAGACATTGTTGTAGTTAATTACCTTAATCAATGTAGGCTTTTCTGTAACAGATTTAGCTTCTTTAATAGCAGCACAGATCTCATCATACTCAGTGTTACCATTCTTCACACAGATAACATGCCATCCAAAAGCTTCGAAACGCTGGTCAACGTTCTCAGTAAAGGCATCTCAGTGTCTCCATCAATGGAGATGCGACTGTCATCATAGAAAGCGATGAGCTTCCCAAGTCCCCAGTGACCAGCTAGAGAAGCAGCTTCATTTGAAATACCCTTGATCTGGCAACCATCTCCAAGGATCACATACCTAAACAAATCAGACAATGTTATTAACATCAGAGCTTGAAATAAAACCAAGAATGGTAACTAAAGCTAGAATATTACGTGTAGTGGTCGAAAATTTTGACCGTTGAATCTCATTAGAGGGTGTTACCTTGACCGCTGATTGAGGCTAAGAGTTTAGTGATTCTGTATGACTTTCGCAATTTTTCAGTTACATTTTCCTTCTTTTCAAATGGTCTTTAGATATTCCATCATGGTAAGATATTATGTATGGCCCATAAAAACTGTAAAAACTGAGTTTTCCGGTTAAAACCGTAAAATCAAGTTTTCCGGCCAAAACCGTAAAATCGAGTTTTTCTGCCAAAACCGTAAAAATTGAGTTTTTCCATCAAAATCATAAAAATCGAGTTTTTCCGCCAAAACCATAAAAATCGAGTTTTCTGCGTAATCAAAATTTTCCACCAAACCATAAAATGGGTTTTCCATCAAAACTATACAATCACATTTTCTTAAAAAAAATTAATTATATTAAGTTAAATAAGTTAACATGGTCTCCACTAATTTTAAGTATAACTCATTTAATAAATGAGTCTTAGCAAAACTACCCATTTAAAAACCATTTAACTAAATGGGTCTAAATAGGCATTTATAGTTTGTTATAATAAAATAATATTGTATTTGATCGCAGTTTTACATGATTTCATCTTTATCAGAATATGAATATGAAGCTATATCTTAAAATTTCTTCAAATAATCTGAATTTGAAGATATATTTTGATTAGAGCCTTCACTTTATTATGTAATATATTACATTTTATAGAAAAGCAAATAACCATACAAATGTCTTGAGAATGTTTATGAGATCTCTTCTATTATATTCTAAAATGTCTTGAAATTAATCTAATATTGTTGATTAATTGTTTACAACAACTAAACTATATCAGTTTCTTATGACATAAAATTAGTATTTGTTAAAATTCCTGAATAAATTAGTATTTTATCCAAGTAATATAATATAATCTTTCAAACTTAATATTTCTGAATTTAACATAAAGCGATATATATATATCAAAATTTATATCATGTATTCTTGATGATTTCGTCGATTGCCCTTGTATAGAAGTGCCCCTAGTGAACATTACAAGCAACATCCTTGGGAAAGTGATCGATTAGTGCAAGAACTGTTCATTCTTCTCCTCTGAGAAACTCAAGATATGGGACAAAAACATTCTGGAAAATCGATCTCGCTACAAAGCAAAGGTGAATACTTTGTCACATTCACCTTTGTTTAGCTATTTTGGGTTTGTTTGCCATTCAATTGTTCTGAGAGTTTATTAGTGTATGGCTGATTAATATATTAGTTTTTGTTTTTGTTCTCTTAAGTTCGTATGCTGATATCAGATAATGGTCTTAAAGCTGCATTGCTTTCCCTACCGGATGCTCTTTGAATTGGTTGGTTATAACATATGCCTTCAACTTTCTCTTAGTTGTCTCCGAGGGATACGACTCCTGATTCAGCATATCCTCTGTTTTTCTCTGTTCGTTGCATCTCATATACTGTTCCTGAGATTGTACACGGCTTCTTTATTTTCTTCTCGTAGTTAAGACAGCATTGAATCATTTCTATATAATAGCTTCAGTGCTGTGTTAAAGAACTACATAGTTGGCGTTATGTGGACATCTGCTTATTTTGTTACTTGAAAAACTTAAAAGAAATGCCATTGAAACTGATGTCTATTGTTGATTCATCACAAAAATCCTTAGAAAGGTTACAACAAATCGTAAAAATCGAATGTTTCCTCGTTCCCGTTGGTGGTTCTCAGAGGTCAAGCAATAGCCAGGGCGAATATATCACCATTGATGTCCACTAAGCTTGCCAAATAGTAGCTGCTCTTCACCTGCACATTCATTTAGATCCGAATCATCATTACAGTTGAACCAATCTGGTCTGAGAATGGATATGGAGAAGATTTTGTACCTCCTCGAGCAACTTTCTAAAATATAAAGTCAAAATTATAAAAACGGAAAGGAGCTCACAAAGTCAAAGGCTAAGAACAAAACAAACTCAGAGCACCATTATCCCAACAACTCATAAAAGGTTGCTTAGTTATATAATAATAGTAATTAATAACTTTTTTTTGGTAAGCAACTTAGCTAAGCAACTTGATAATTTTCATCCTCCATTGCAAGGTTCTTATTTTAGGGATCTTAAAAATTTTACATTTTTTATTAAACTTAAACCTATGTCACTATCTTGTTGACTTTGAAGAAGATCAACAAAATTTAAATTCAAATATAGATTGGAATCCATTTTTGAATGTCTTAAGTACTAGACAAACTCAGACAAGCAAATAGAGAAGAAAGAAGTTTGATAGATGGAAGAGATAAAGGGAAGGGAAGAGAAGAAAGAAGATTAATAGAGGAGATAAACGCATTCATCACTCACAGAACCAAATGGACTTGACTTTTATCTGACTCATTAACCACACCGTAATTACGAAAGGGAAGAGAAGAAAGAAGTTTCTAGCAAACGATCACTTCTACTTATCACACAACCATATTTTACCTCTAACCAGGACATTAATTACACTTCAGCACACATTCATCACACAACCATAATCTAGTTCACTAAGAAAAACATTAACTATCAACCATAAAGCTTTCAATCAATTAAAAGAAGAAGACATTTACCTGTTTTGAGCTTCCTTCGTCTTGTACTCCTCTATTTTCAGCTTCCTTCGTCTTGTACCCTCGATCCACGCATGTTACAACACAAACACACAAAACAAACAGACACAAAGTCAGAACATATCTAAAACGATTTCAAGGACTGAAACAAGCAAACAAACACAAAGTCAGAACATATCAAAAACGATTTAATCAAACACAGAACATCAAATGAGATCATTCCATCTTAGTTCAAACAATTCCAAGTTGAAATAAACTTACAAACAAATCTATTTTCATCCATTCATCTTAATTGAAACAAAATTGCAAACAAATCATATTTGATCAATCCATCTCAAGTTGAAACATAAGCTTTACCTTCGCCGAGAGAGAGCTTCGACTCCACCGAGAGATAGCTCCGTCGCTGTCGAGGAGAGCTCTGTCGCCACCGATACACCGAATCGACGAGAAAGAGGGAAGGCTTCGTCTCTGCCGAGAGAGATATCTGTCGCCACCGATACACCTAACCAATAAATAACAAACGAAAAACAACCGATCAGAACAATAAGATTCATAATCTAAACACATGCAAAATCGAATAACACATGAACCGCTTACCTTTTGAATTGTGGAGAACCACCAAGCGAGAGGACCGTCACCGTCGAGAAGAACCACCATCGAGGTCGCAGACACGGAGCCACCGAGGAAGACGTCGCCGACGATAACAGAGCCACGGAGACGATTTCAATTCGCCTTTCGTCGGGAGAGAGGATTCGAAAGAGAGAGACAAAACCAAGATTGATCGCGTTTCACGCGTAACAGAAGCTCTCACCTCTCATATCTTGACACGTGCACACTAAAACACGGCGCTTCGCGGGCTTAATTAAGCGTCGTATTTTCTGTTTTCTTATTTTTTATATTTTTTTTAATGAAAATTACCTCTAACAACCCTCCTAAGCGCCTGCGATAAAGCTGCTTATGAAATAACTATTCACTGCCTGAACACACAACCTCTAAAAGCACTAAGAAAAAAAAAAGACAAGGGATTACTTATAATAATCTGTACGAACCATAAAATCTTTCATGTAGTAGTTAGAAGGAACGTCGGAAAGTAGACGGCCAGACCACTCGACAAGCCCTCGAATGGCTACGTTACTACTCCCATACAAATGCGATCATTGAGCGCCAAACCTCTCCATTGTTCACACTATGCCACAAAAACGCCAACTTTCCATTGTATTCAGCCATTTTGATACTAGAGACATAACCCTTGAACTTCTCCATTCTTTAGCCTTAGATTCATACCACATTAACCCAACATCATGGTAATGCATGTATAGCACGTTGTCCTGCTACCACACAGATAGTTTGACTGTTGAAGTCCTCAGCTCTTATAATTTGGCCACATGTACCATCTCTAGTGTCATAAACTATGACGTCCTTACCACCCATCACATATATTTTTCTGCCTAATGCTGGGGTTACCACAGACTTATTTATACAGTTCACTTTCGCACTAGGGTTGGGCGCGAGTTGCCAAGTTTGCGTGTTTAGGTCAAACGCTTGCGCTTGGATATCCTCGTAGTAACTTTTTCCACAAGTTCCTCCAAAAATGTAAATCTTGTCGTTAACTCGTCCCCACGGCTGCTTCATCTAAGTCTCAACACAGGCGACTTTGGACCATGAAGCAACTTTCCAGTACGCAACTTTCCAGACCGAGTGTTCAGGATCCGTATGTTTCTCCGAGCCGACCACAATGTAGATATCAGTACCCACCACAATAGGAGTTGTAGAGTAAGGCTCGAGGCGGAGAAGAAGGGAACGGGATCGAGGCCAAACGATTATGACTCTCAGTCTCAGTGAAAGTGAACCAATGATACGACGACTCATCCCAGGTTTCGTAAGAAGGATACGTTTCTCTAAAGCCAACGTAGAAGCGATCCTCTTTTCCCCGGAGAGATCGCGTTACCTGAAGCTCAAAGGAACGTACTAGAGATGGTAACTTCTTCTACACGCAAGAGAGAATTGGGTGATGCCGTCTAGGAACACGTGCTAAGACCGTAGACGTTTAAGATGACGGAAACGACCATGACGGTGCCTCGTTGGCCGTGGTAGACATCCTCTTACAAACCTTGTTTCTCTTTGAAGAAATCCTTTATCCTTTTCTCACTTGGAATCCTTTTATAACTACTATATTTCGTATTTTCTATTCAATATTATGATTGATTTAAATTGTACTCCCTCTGTTCTTTAAAGTTACATATTCTAGATTTTTCACACATCTTAATAAAACACATTAAATTTGCATAGTTTTTTGGGTTTTTTTTTCAATAATCTTAAGCCAATAAAAATATAACTAGTGTAATTAAGTCTTTTGAAGTTTGCAATTATTTAATAAAACATGTATTGAAAATATAAAAGATTGATTTTTTTGAAACAATTTTTTTCTTTAGAATATGTAATTTTAAGAAACAGATGGAGTATAATATTTTTAGAATTAGTATATATATATTTATAATGAATTTAAATAATTTTAAAAATATCTTAAATAAGGAGATTTTTAAAAAAACTCGCTATCTACCTTTCTAAATTTGGAAAACAGCCTCATCATTTAACCTTTTGAAAAAACAAATCTTATTTCTGTCTAACCATCTTAGAGGGCGAGTGCTGTGTTGGAAGTATTAGAGACAAGTCTCCGACATCAGAACTAGCTAGTATGTAAGATAGATGGGTCAATCCACGAAAGTGGGAGACTTGTCCCTAATAGGAAGTTGACTGCTATTAAGCTTTGATGGATACTGTTATCTCGTCTAGGGTCGGATTGTGACATCAGAGGAGTGTCCCAGCTCAGACTTAGAGGACGGTCAACGAGCATGTTTCTATATTGCTTTTGAGGAATTGTCTTTGTTCATGTGACATGCTGAATCAATTTTTTGCTCGCGAAATTAGTTGTTGTTACACTTTGTCTCTGTGTCTCTCTTGATATACCAGTATATCAGCTCGACCTTTCATTCAGATACGTCAAGATTTTATCGATGCTTCTAATCATGTTTGTTATGAAGATGAACATATAAAGTTTTCGATTGTGTTTGCTTTCATATTTTTAAATTTCTTTTGCCATGGAACCAATTCCATAAGCTCTATATTTTGTTAATCGCTCTTTGTAAACTTCAACCTTTATTTCTTTTCTTTTTTTTGGTCAAAACAACCTTTATTTCCAATTTACATTTTTAGCAACAAAAAAATGCTAATAACAAAACAAACTCAGTTATGAAACAAATATTCATTACAGGAACACAAAACCTCTAAAAAGCACTAAGAAAAAAAAGAGATAAGAGATCCCTACTTATAATAATCCGTACAAACCATGAAATCTTTCATGTCGTAGCTAAAAGGAACGTCGGAAAGTAGACGGTCAGACCACTCGACAAGCCCTCGAATGGCTACATTACTACTCCCATACAAGGCGATCATTGAACACCAAACCTCTCCCTTGTTCACACTATGCCACAAAAACGCCAACTTTCCATTGTATTCAGCCATTTTGATACTAGAGGAATAGCCCTTGAACTTCAGACCATGAACCACTCTCCATTCTTTAGCCTTAGATTCATACCACATTAACCCAACATCATGGTAATACATGTATAGCACATTGTCTACCACACAGATAGTTTTACAGTTGAAGTCCTCAGCTCTTATAATTTCGTCACATGTACCATCTCTAGTGTCATAAACTATGACGTCCGTACCAGCCATCACATATATTTTTCTGCCTAGTGCCGGGGTTACCACAGAGTTATTTTTACTATTCACTTGCATGCTAGGGTTTGGCGCGAGTTGCCAAGTTTGGGTGTTTAGATCAAACGCTTGCGCTTTGATATCATGGTAGCAACTTTGTGGACAAGTTCCTCCAAAAATGTAAATCTTGTCGTTAACTAGTCCCACGGCTGCTCCATGTCTGAACACAGGCGACTTTGGACCCTGACGCAACTTTCCAGACCGAGTGTCCAGGATCCACATGTTTCTCGAGCCGCCCACAATGTAGATATCGGTACCTACCATAACAGGAGTTGTAGAGTAAGATTTGAGCAGAAAAGAAGGGAACCGGATCGAGGCCAAATGATGATGACTCTCGGTGAAAGTGAACCAATGATACGACGAAGGATACTTTTCTCTAAAGCCGACGTAGAAGCGATTCTCTTTTCCCCGGAGAGATCGCGTTATCTGAAGCTCAGAGGAACGTACTAGAGATTGTAACTTCTTCGACACGCAAGAGAGAATTGGGTGATACCGTCTCGGAACACGTGCTATGACGTTTAAGATGATATCGTCTGGCAGTGACGAAAACGACCATGACGGTGCCTCCTTGGCCGTGGTAGACATCCTCTTACAAAGCTTGTTTCTCTTTAAATCACATCTCATCATCATTCGCTCTCTTGCTTTCTTATCATCAACACCAACACAAGCTTTCTTTATGTAAAGAAATCCTTTCTCCTTTTCCCACTTGGAATCATTTTATTATTACTATATTTCCTATTTTTTATTCAAAATTCTGATTTGGTTTAAATTTTATAATATTTTTAGAATTAATATATTTAAATATATATAATGGTCTGATACAGAAAAAAAAATGTTGCAATAGATAGAAAATAAATAAATAAAATCCAGATTTAGCGGACCATGTTATTGGTACCAAAAGTAAAATAAAAAGTTTTAAATAAAAACAAAGCAAAATGAGTTATTGACATTTTTCACTACAAATCAATCATCTAGAGACACCTTTCAGGTGAAATTGTCAAATACAAAGATAAAAGAAATAGTCTGTTTCCTTTGTTCTTCTTTCCTGTGTGGCACGAAGAACTCAGGTGGTTATGTGCTCTTCATAATGTATCCCAGAATTAGACCGATTAGTCCGACCAGAAGAACGTACATCAAAGGCATACCACTTTGGCCTCTCTTACTGTCACGTCTCAACTGGTCCTGCAGATCAACCAAATCTTTGTCAGAAAACAAACTCAACATCTAAATCAAAGCCTGTAAATTTTAAGACTTGCTTTTAATTTATGCCAAGGTTAGATAAATCAACCACTTTCATCCTAAATCCCAAGTAACTCATGCCTTTCTTGAATGTCAAATTAGAGAGAAAGTTAAAAAAAAAAAAAAAAAAACTCAAAACCAGCAGGCCCCTTCTTCGCAACACCATGAAAAAACACTGAAAATGCTAATAATCAAAGTAGTCACCTTATCGTTCTGAGATATATAAAAAAAAAACAAAAGTGACTCAAGTGAAAGTTCTTAACCAGTTCTCTTTGAAGTTTGTTGTTTAGTTGAATGGCAGACTGTTTTTCCTCGGTTAGCTTTGTGATGAGAGCCCTTACCTGAAATCACACAAAACACAAGCTCTTAATGGATACGTATATTGTAGAATCACTTGACTTGCTAGGTAACAGGTGCCACACACGAGCTAGTGGAATTTGTTTAGATTAAAAATATGCAAAAAAAGCATCCAGAAACTGATAAATAAGTAATGGGCTGGCTTGTTAAAGTGTAATGAACCTTTTAAGTAATCAACAAAAAAAAAAGATTCCAGACCTAATAAACCAGCTGTTAAGGCCAACTTTCCAATTAAAGTAGCTCCCAAATTGTAACTAGTGGCAACGTTTTGTTTAACAGAGCAAAAGCAAAGGACACTAACATTTGCACACAAGAAAATGAAGAAAACCAGACCGCAACGGATAGTTTCACATAGTTTTGAATGGTTGAAGAAGAATAGTGAAAGTACCTCAGATGTGTTTTCTTGAGGTTCAACCTTGTCCGCTGCTATAAATCTCTGAGACTAAAATCAAACACATGAGATGAGATGAGAAAATCTACAACAAGTAAAAGAGGAAATGAGATAATCTTGCCAGAGGCTGCTATATATACTTACAGAAAACTCAGAAGCGTGTCCTCCGTTATCAGAAACAGAAGCCCGTGGAGAAGAACCCTCTTCAGAACCTTCGTGAACCGGTGACGGTGGTTGTGGTGGTGCAACATACGTAACTCTCAGCTTAGTCTCCTCAACTAAATGCCCAGCCTCTTTGCTAAACTGCAAAGTTTCATCAAACAAAACTGCTTTAAGAAGCCAAAAACAAAAAAAAAACAAACCAAGATTGTGAATGGATCAGTACCATCTCAGGAGTGACTTCCTTGGCCGTGACACCAGGACTAGCAATCACACCTTGAAGTAGAAACTTGTCCTTGCATTGCATATCCGAAGGAGCTTCCTTTTGAGCTTGCATGGTCACTACACAAACAAAGGAGCTTGAAAGTTAACAACACATAAGGACACAATGCATAGAGAGAGAATGAGAGAACGGACCGAGAACTTCACAAGTGGACCTTGGAAGAACAACTCCAGTGTTAGGCCTTACGCAATACTTTTTCGGATTCGTTGTCTTAACCTAAAACACACACACACACAAAACGTGAAGCCTAAGAAACAAACGCAATAGATTTTTTTTTTTTTTAAAAGTTGTAAAGAGATTCATCATCACCTTGAAAGCTACATGATTGTCCGTCTTGTTGGTCAAGTAAAGAGAGCATGAGATCTGCTTCCTCAATTCAACTACAATCAAATTCAAAGAAGACGATCAGATCTGGGAAGCTTGTGAATCAATGAGAATCGATGCGAATAAGGCTTACAAGGGAATTGAAGATCGAGAGGCTCCACGTTGAGAAGCTCGCTGTTACTCATCGTGATCAGATCGCCGGAGATTTCAATTCGATTTTGAGTTTACCGGCGATTAGATCGTCCCGTGACGACGTCTCCGGTTCAGTCGTCGATCGATAACCGAGATCGAGAGAGAGGATCAAAGAGTGTGACATCGCTATTTGTCCTGTTCCGTGTTGAGGGTATTATCGTCTTTTCACTACAATATCATTATTTAATTTGAAACGCAAACGTGATCTCATCGCAAACGCGTTAAATAACTGACCTAATTAAAGGAGAGAAGCATTATGGAAAGCATTTCGGGTATCGGTTCGGGTATTTCGGATTTCGGGTAGTTTGGATAGGGGGCCAAAAGATCCATTTACTACTTGATATATTTTCGGTTCGGTTCGGATAGTTTCGGGTTCGGTTCGGTTCAGATAGTAAATGTAGGAACCGAAAAAAATCTGATTCTCATTTGGAACCGGTTCAGGTTCGAATAGTTCGGATATTTCGGATAATTCGGATAATTTGGATAAAATATCGGTTATTTAAGGTAAAATATTAAATTAGTAGAATGATTTAGATAAAAGATTTAAATATTTCAGATTACTTTGGATATTTCGGATAAAACTATTCGGATAGTTTCGGATATTTTCGGGTAGTTTGAATATTTTATAGTAATTTAGTTATCTTCAACTATTTTCAGATATTTTTAATAGAATTTTAAATTAAAAGTATATATTTAGCTATGTTATATGTATATATAATTAATATTTTTATATATTGGGATACCCGTTCGGTTCCGATTCGGTTTGGTTATTTCGGATATAAAAATATAGAAACTATTCGGATATTTGAGGGCATTGGTCCGGTTCCGATTTTAGGTATTTTGGTTCGGTTTCGGTTTGGTTCTTCAGTTCCGGTTATTTTGCAAGGCCTAATGGCAACATACAATAGGACCAATCTACTTTACGTTGTTTTATACGTCGAGATGGTTATAACATATGCATTTATTTTTTAACCTGTACCTAACTGATGCAGAGAGGAATGTGTGGTATGAATATAAAGAATATGGTTTTGTTACTATCAACAGCAGTAAATGCTATGCAATGAAGAGTTGAAGATCCTTATAATTTCTGACATGACTTCAAAGCTAAACGGATATCTATCTTTACTTGGAAGCAACATATTCTAGTTCATGACTTGTTGTATTAGATGTAAACAAAGCAACTCCCATGGATTTGCATCCCCAAGATCCCACCAAAAGACATGCCCACGACCACGAAGTATATAAACCACCCAAGCATGTGCGTTTACTTTGTAGAACTTTGTAAGCTTCATAGACAAGTAGTGTCAAACGCCAAACCGGGTGATTGCCAGTGCCATGTGAGGATCTTTATTAATCTCCGAACCAGGAGGAGAATGAAGTACGGGAATTAAAAAACAAGAAATACTCTATAATTTTTTTTGGTGCTAAATTAATACTCTATAATTTGTAGTTACAAGGTGGTTTGCCGTTACAAGATTGCGATGGATCTTTATGATGGCTCAAGAATCCACTATTAACATGGAAAAGGATTGCCTAGAGGTTGAAAATAAAAGTTATATCGATCAACAGAAGTACACTATGCACGTTGGAACCAGGGAAAACCGATTACAAATTAATATCGATAATAGTATGAATTCCTAAGGAGCAAAAAAGGCAAGTTGCTATCGCCGGTGGCATGAAGGACTCACTCAACTGTCTTCCTTGGTTCCACCCTTAATTTCATTAAGCAGATAGCTGTACATGATTTTCTCTATTATAATATAATGGACACTATAAATGAACTGTGTAAACTATAAAACGAGTATGAGTTTACAAAAAGAAAAAAAAAACTATAAAACGAGTCAAAGTGAATTGCCCCACACTACTATCACTTGAGTATTCCAAATATGATGTCGTACTGTCATACACTTTTTCTAAGTTATGCAGTATATCATAAGTTTCATACGTACCTAGTTGATAGATTTGTGTTAAGTACAAGTCATTATAATTTTTTGTTTCTCTAGATAAAACAAACTGAAGTTAGGAAATCACAAAAAGGAGCACTCGAATACATTACGTACAGAAGAAAATTAAATGAAGAAAAATTGAAGCTCAAGTAGGTGCATCGAGTCAGAGAGTCAATTTTATCACGCCCAACCAAACATCTATTCTTCGTGCTTCATTGTTTTAAACCACACTCAATGTGATTTGTCTCCTATATTTGTTTCGAATGTTATCAAAATAATAAGTCGTAAGGTTTCTATTTCAGCTTCTTTTTTTAGTACAACGTAAAGATGATATACTGAATTCAGCTTCTTTTTTTTAGTACAACCTAAAGATGATATTCCAACTAAAATCCCAAGTTCGCAAGTTAACCAAAGCTAAAAACAAAATATACGAACGATATATGTTTGTTTTTAATAAAATTATATATCATATAGATTAAACTCTATATAGACTCTAAACCTAAATTTAAGATTCCCTACAGTCTATGCAGTTTTTAAACTCTCAACTAGACAAACTAGCTTTGTCATTCCCTATGTTACATGGAAACGGAAGCGGGTACGTGGAAGCAGAAGCGTAAGAAAGCGCAGAAGCGAGATTTTTTAAAATATTAAGAATCGGGTACGTGTTGGAAGCGTATATCTATATCTATATCTATATATATATATAAATTTTTTAAAAAAATTAGGACTAAAATTATATTATTTAAATTTGAAATAAAACATTTATTCATTTATAATAATTTTAAAATGATTTTATATTAAAACTGTAAAAATACACATAATTTAGTTTACAAACAAATATTATATTAATTATTTTTAATACTTCATAAAAAATTGACACAATATATTTCAATATGTGCTATATCTTTAATAAAAAATCCCAATGCATAAAGAAAATTTATAGTATTATTTTTGATATTTGTATATTTATAACTTAATAATCATTACTATTAATTTTATTTTATATAGATTAAAACTATAGTTTTATATTTTATTGATATACATTGCATTTTTTTTTTAAAACGGAAGCGTGATTCCAAAACGGAATCGTAAGCTTCCAACAGGTTTTTAAAGAGAATATTTTAGAAACGTTTTGGAAGCGAGATTCCGCAAGCTTCCACAAGGTTCCGATTCCGGTTCCGAAGCGGGAAGCGGACGTCCGATGAAGCTTACGTGCAACGTAGGTCATTCCCTGTTGGTATCCAACTTTCGTCTGAGTGTTAATTAGAACAAAAAAGTTCTGAAAATATACAAATTTCGGATCCAAAAAATATCTAAAAGTATACAAAAGTAAAAACTAAAATCAAGATCATGTATTCAGGTCGTCTTAACCCGGTTTAGTCTTCGATAAGCATGAGTGCTTGTCTAATCAACAGCGACAAATTTGTGAAGTAAGCTATCAGTTGAGTAGACCAAACTAGCTCAACTTTTAATCGTATTTGTTTTGTTTACTTTCGGTTGAAGGTTTGGCCGTTGGGTGTGCTCTTGCTTTATTCTTTCATATGCGAATTTTAGTGAAGGTTAGTGTAAGTATCATGATCTTTTTGAACCTACGGCTGGCATCAAATGGGTTCACAATTTTATATAGTGAAGATGCATTTAATGAAAAATGATTATCATTTACTATTTGACTACAGTTTTTTTTTTTCCAATTCACACACTAGATTTTTCATTCCAACTCCAAACACTGTAATGCCTCCAAAATTTGGAAAATGATCATTATCAGACGAAATTATTTCAGGAGACTAATCTCACCAAATCCCAAGTAACTAGTCTGACCTAAGACATCGTGTGAGAGAATAGTCAAGCTTGCAATTACTTGGTACACAACTACTCTCAATCACAATGTGTCTGATTCTATTGGGGGTGGTGAAAGTTAGTGGGTTTTGCTTCAAGTCATAAGTAAAGAATAAAGTATACTCTAAGAATAATTCTACATTTGTGGTAGACCAAACGTAAATCTACTTATGCAACCAAGTCTTTTATACCAGTTTTACTAACCAATTATAAAATGAACTGAACCTAAGTAAGAATCAACTAAGAATTTGTGAAATAAAGAAAAAATAAAAACATTTTGCAGGATTGACCCTAAAGACAACGAATTATTGGTCTTGCTCTTAAATTTTGATGTATGGTTTCTAAATCATCAAAAAAAGTATATAGATAATTTTGCCTCCAAATTATAATTGTTTCAAGTTTTATAAATTTCAAAGATAACCCTAACCTTTTGTTTTCAAAATTTGGTATAGGCAAGTGATTCGAGTTTTTTTTTCGTTGCAAAAATTTGTGATATATAGGTACACTACAGATGTAATCTGAATATGAAGTTGGAAGTTCGAAGTAGGGCTTTATCGAAGTAACGTCTTCTTTACTACAAGACTATAATATCTTTAGACCTTGAAAATGATTCTTATCTTTGCAGATCCTTGACTAACTCTAATACAAGAAACATGAGACAAGTCAAGTACTCAAGTGGGCACTATTTAGTAGTTTTCAATAACAAAGTAGTAGTAAGAACTCCCCAAAATTATAAAATATTATACAGCATAAACATATACATGAGAAGTTTATAAACCAAGCTTATTTGATTGTTCTTTGATTGATATGGTTAGGCAACACGACGTGAGGCCAATACGAAAAAAAGAATTGGCGTTAGAACATGTAAAAGTGGCCTCCTTTGCATTTTAAATGACATTTTTCTAGTTCAACTTCGACCCCAACAATATTATAAAAAAAAGATTCAAACTTTACGAAAATTTGGACGACCCGAATCACGCAAAGCCTGTTATTAGTTACCTTTATTCAGTATTTACTGAAACACAACAGAGACTTCTTCTTCATCGGTTGGTGCAGGAAGATTAAGATCTATCGTCCTCTGTTTCACTGAATCCACTCGTACTTGATGATGATGATCTACAGACAAGTTCCCAATTCCATGAGATCTCTTGTGACCTCCAAGTGCTTGTCCCGATGCAAAAACCCTAAGACATATCGGACATTCATGGATTCTCTTCTCTGGATACTCTGTTTCGCTTCTTTGCTCTGTTTTGTTCGAAACTCTGTTCTTCTTGTGGCTTGCTCGGTGCCCACCTAATGCTTGATAAGATTTAAACACTTTCCCACAAGTCTCGCACGTGAATCTTCCTTTCTTGCTCGATGTGTTGTGACCTTCTGATGCTTCTGTCTCGATCTCTTCAACTACTTCTTTGTTACTGCTAGCTTTGTTCTTCTTCTTCTTCTTCCATTTGTCTCTCGAGAGCAGCATGAGACAAAAGGCGAGATCTTCCTCCGTCGTTGTGTCAGAAGCTGAGCTTTGAGGAGGTTCGCACTCAGGCTCGGTCTTGTAACCGAGTTGACTCGTCTTCCTCTTCTTGGCCGCGAACGTTTCCATTTTCCGAGTTCGCTTGGATCGTTTACGTGTCGGGTTCGTAATATTCCTCGACGACTCTGTCTCGCTTTCATTGTCTTCCATCATCGGATGCTTGTTATCTCTCAACCCATTTCTCTTGTCCTCTTCTTTTTCAGAGGAAGACGAAGAAACATCTGACTCTGTCTCATCATTGAGTTGACTCGCCCTTTCCCCTTCCTCGTCTTGAATGCTAAACTTATGAAGACTCGGCATGTGAGATCTCATGTGACCACCTAAAGCTCTTCCATTGAAGAAGCTCTTAGAGCAAAACCTACACTTGTAGTAGCTCTCCATCTTCAATAACAAATAGGGAGAGCAAGAAGAAGAAGAAGAGGAGAAGAAAAAAAGGTGAAGAGAAGTGGAATCTACAAGCATTCCTCCCCACGAATAAGGTTTAAAATATATATATTTGTATGCAACACGCTCAAGAAGATTATAAAAAACAACTAAATTAAATTTGTTTATTTATCTCTCTGTTACTGTTTAGCAAAACTTGGTTTAATTTTGATCTATAAAACGGAAAGTGGAGAAAGCTCTAATTAAAGCGTATGCATGAAGGACAATGTAACATGCGAGCCTTGCCCGTTTCTGCAAACATTTTCTTAAGTTTCCTGATTTACCCTTCTATTTAAGTTGTGTTACAAAAATAGTTAAAAAGTCATCTGTTCACAAGAAATAGCAGACGCAACGCAGCTGGCTTTTGCCTATTTTTAGGTCCTTGTTTTTAAATTTTCGCCTAAATATAAAATAATCTACGTGAAACCATTTAAGGGTATTTTCGGAATTTTGGCGTTGGCTGTTGTTAGAAAGTCTTAGGGGAGGAAGGGTTTGTGGTTGTAACGACGGACCAAACGTTGTCCAAAAATTCAGGCTCAATTCAATGTGATTTGACCAGCTTACAAGTTATTCACAACAGATTCAAAATACGTTTATGGCATATGAATTTAAAGCTTAATTGCATAGAATCATGATAGATAAAACCAGAACAACATGTGACGTGTTCCTTTTAATTTGGCTATGTCTTGGTTAGAATAAGGTACCGTTGTGTTAGGAAGAAGAATAAGTCAAGATGCCATAAAGTTGAGCAAACCCATTACCATTTTAGATATTTTTGTAATACACAAAAGATTACATTGTATATTTTCCGTTCATAACGCGTTTTAACTTTTAACCTAAAAAAATCTTTGTATAGTTAGGTGGTTAACAACAAAGAGACTTTCTAAGTGAATTTGAGATCTTTATTTACCAAACTTGTGAAAAGGTAGTGGTAGTTTTTTGCTAATTGTGTTATGTAAACCACTTGACGCGTCTCCTAGATTGGTCCGATCCGGTCTAAAGACTCTGTTCCACATTAAAAATGAACCAAACCGGTTTATATTTATAAAATCATGGGCTTTGTAGGCCATCTGACTACAACTCTTAGCCCATATGAAGTACAAAACCAATGTTACAATTATCAAAATAATTTACTATCAACCGCAAATTCAACAGCCTCATGTTTTTTCAAACATTACTATTTGTTTGAAGGGCAAAAATCAATCACTTATTTTTCTTGTGACTGTCTTTCTTGGGAGTGGCGAAGTTAACGAGAGAATGGTAAATAGCACCGGGACTCCAATTCTCCGGGATAACAGCTTTAGCAACAATCACTTTTTTGGTCACGGCAGAGGTAAGTCGGACGTTGAACGGACCTTTCAATGCACAGCCTGGGTTAAGTTTCCAAACGGCGGATCTCATCTCCTCCATTTTCAAGTATTTTCCACCGGCCGGTTGAATCTCCACGCATGCGAAGTTTCCATCACCGTTTGCAAACTTAACGGCGAACGACATGTAGTAAGGATTTGCTCCGGCGTCGACATGAATAGCTATTTTACTCTTAGGATGTTTGCAACATGCACTGCATAACATAAACATGCAACGTCCATAATGTACATGAGTAAACTTAATTGGTTTGTGTAAAGTTATTGAACCAAACCAAATTGAACTAATTTCTATCCGACAATCTTAACTAAATTAAACCAACCAATTTTTTTACAAATTTCATTAAAAATACGTACCGTTTGTACCTAACCTTGAGTTCTCCAAGGTTACGTAATTCATCGCCTTTGCCACGTTTGGCCAATGCACCAAATGCCTTACCGCTAAGATCAAAATGGAACGCCTCCTTCGTGCAGCCGGCACACTCATCTGCTATCATTACCTTGATCGGCTTTTTGGTGCATAATGGATGGTCACATACAAGCTAAAACGTTACATGTATACGATATTAGTGTAGTCACAATATGATATTCGATTAATTGTAAATTATTAATTTATTATATATAAATATTAAATACCCTATAACATGCCCCACAACCCGTTCCATCTTTGAATAATGAAGGTCCTCCGGCTGAAACCATACATTGGTAAGGGTGTTTTGCCACTGCATCACCGAATCCACAAGCCCCTCCTATATATATATAATAATGTTTTAAGAACCGGTTTTAAATATGAAAAATGTTTTCAAACTTTAGGTTTTCTGGATCAATTAAAATTACCTGTGGTGCCAGGACCTTCTCGGTCACCATACCAAGTGATGCCGGCGCTGTTCCAGCGGGTATTATTATGGCAAGAACATGGCTTCAATGAGATTGCAAAGAGAGCAACGATAAAGCAAAAATATTTGCCTGAAAATAATGCCATGTTTCTTGAAAGAATGAAGGGTTTTGTTTTGTTGTTGTTGGAGAAAAACCAAACTTAAATAGTTTCTAGATTTTCAACTAAAAATACATTATCCTAAATTTTAGCAAAACCAAATCTTAAAAAGGCTATTAAAACATATGATGAGCTTTTGTTATTTTAGAAACTAAAACCAATAACAGAACTATAACCGTTCAATGAAAGTTTATTTTGATTTATTGGTGGAGGTTAACTTTATGAACATACACGATGGGGGAAACATATAATAGGTTTTGTTAACTTTTCAAAGTTATATTTACGTTCATTTAAATTATGGTGTGCCAGGATACATACATCAACTCCCATTATTATCAGAATTTTTAAAATTGCTTAGTTTTCTATACTGACGATCAAGTGAAGCCCTTATAAATTTTTGTTAATAGTTTTCTTAACATAATGCAGTTTCTACGTAATCTAATTCAAAACTATGTCTAACTAGTTAAAGAATTTCAGTGTCATTGCTAAATTGTATAATTGTGAGAATAAACATAAATTATACAATTACTGTTGAAAGTTTCAAATGAAAATGTTTTCAATATTATTCGCATGAGAATAAGAAAGATACAATGATAACTTGTGAGTTTCTCTTGGTCTCCTACATCCGAATATGGGATAGATTCAGTTAATCTGAAACTAAAATCTCATAATAATTAAGAAAAATTGTGGGACAAAAATATAAAAGAAAGAGAAAGTTTAATAATATATCAACTTAAAAACTATTGATAATAATGTATCATTGAAACCTGCCGATTAATCAATCATTATATACACCACATCAGCAAATTCTAACACCAAATCAGCAAATTTTATCTTTAGCATTCATATAGTTATATGTACTAAATGAATAACTTGGATATTTTCAAAACATGAAGAAAAATATGTGTGTTATTGTCTAATATAATATTTTGTGAATATGCTTCTATTACTTTTAAGTCAAATAATATTTTCATTGCTATTTTCCGATTTAAACCCTTTTTTCTAGCTCTCATGCAAATTCTCTTGCTTAGATGAAAAAAATGAAACACTATTCTCAAACTCAATTGATATTGAATCTAATACAATGCTCGTACTTACATCATTGCTCATCTCTACACATCTATATTTATATTTGCACAAAGACCATAGAAAACACTATTAAACTCTAACCAACAAGTTTGTCACTAAAACATCATCATCACAAGTACAAAGCGACAAAAAATAAAATTTATTTGTCTACAACAAGATTCGAGCAAACTGATGATGATGATGGTTAATTAGGATCTTGAACGATCATTTGTCCGGATTTAATTTCTTCCGCGCAACGTAATGCCTTCTCAATCCGATAACCTCCTCCAAAACTAACCTCTCTTTCAAGATGACAACAATAACTCTCGAACACACTCACATTAACATGTAGCTTGAATCCCATCAAGAACAGAAACTCTAACTCTAATCTGTTCAAATCTTCTGTCTCCAGTCCACCTACTTTGGCGAAATATGAATTTCTGTAATTCCTGAGAGACATAGAAGGAAATAAATTTAGAGAATTAATCTAATTAAGCAAAATGTATATTTTCTTTAAAAGTTTTTTTTTTAAATAAAAATTTTCTGGAAAAGGACAGAAATGTAAAATGAGCTAAGAAAAATCGAAACACTTACAAATCCTCGACGTATTTAGAAGCGATCATGATGGTGGTGATGAGGAGACGATGTACATTGGTGAGACTGATTTTAAAACCGGGATTGATTTGACAGAACCGGTCAATGTAGACATAAGCCACCACGTAAACCGAAGGACCGGCTTTAGTGTACCGGAAAATCCTCTCAAGGTACGATTGTATAGTCAAGTCGGGGATTTCACGGCAATCAAAGATATGGGTTTTGCCACCGCCGCATGAAGAATAACACGCCGGCGACGCTCTCCGACTAATCCTCTGGTTCCGAGTTAAAGTTCTGTCGATCAGAGACGAGAGTAGAGAGATAACCAGAGGTGTCTTGGAGTTGTCTTGGTAGGAGTAAGAGTATAGATCAGACCGGAGTTCTCTTGGAGAGATAATTAGAGAATTAGAAACAGCCATTGATAGGTAGAGTTAAGATGATGTTTTGTAGTGATGTAATCGAAGATGAAGTGAAATGGGATATGTGTGTTGAGGTTTATATAGGTCTTCGAATGTAGTCAATCAGGTACCTTCCTCTTCTTGTCTTAACCTTCGTGTGTGTTAAATAGTATTCTAGTAATAATTATTATATTATATACTTTTTTGAACAAAACTATTTATATACTCTATTAACAATAAAATTTAGTTCGTAAATGCACGGTAGGTCAAAGACAAGCTTTTTAATCGTAAATTGTTTGCTTATGTATATATATAAAACAAGTTTATGTATAAACTAAAAATTTATGAGAAAACAATTTTTTATTTGTGGGATTAATTATGTGCGTCTAGGTTATCTTAATGTGATTTATCGATAGTTATATACAAATAAATGAATGTAATGGATTCATAAAAAAATATTATAGGCGATCAAAAATTTATACTATGAATTGAATTGTACAGATTTTACTTCATCTGAAATAGATGCAATATCACAAAATACACAAACAAACAAGTACAAATCTCAGAAACACGGAAATAAAAACAGACCAAAAACATATTTAAATATGTATCCCTATATACATCTGCAAGAGTTTTTTCAAATGGAATGTTATGGAAAAGAGAAACGACATCGATCTTTGGAGTCTTCTGGAAGGTGGAAAGAAGCTACTTAAACAAGCAAATTCTCTTTTGATTTATTAAAAATAAAATAATCTTGAAGATTTATGTGTCTCTCTTTTGTAAGCTAACGTACAGATATAACAGCTAAGCATTTTCTTTAATAATGTATTCAGTAACCAAATTCAAAGTACTTCGAATAAACAAATCCCATAAACTATATGAACCAAATTAGCATCGCCGCCGACAGTTTGGTGAAGGTGAATCGAAAGTCAGCTTAGTTGAAACTCTCGGCGACAGAGAGGCTTTGTTCGGACGTACAAATTTTCATGTGTCCCACCTGATGACCCGTGTATTTTATGTCACACTTGTGAATCTCGTCAACTCTTGGTCGCCTAGTTTGCGATACCACAAGGCGACCCACACGCACGGTTGCTCAATCACCTATGTTATGTGAAGTCGAATCGATGATATATAGACCAAAGTAGTACAAATTAGATCATTTCAGTCCTGATGCCAGAACTTACCATTCACTGACTTATGTCATCCGTCTGATTTTCGGCAACCCCTGGTCGCAAAGTTTTGTTTCGTAATTCGTTTTTTTCAGGGACTATGTAATCTTTGTGTCATTGGTTTCATGGTTGAAACTATGTAATCTCGGCCAGTAATTAGGGCTTGCTACTGCCTGGATAAGAACTTTGTTACAAAAAAATAAACTGTTTCGACAAAACGGTATATATATTTTATATTAAACAAGAACACTAACTTGGGAATATTAACATGTGGTTAGTCTGGATCCACTTTGGTGGAAATCAAAATATCCATGTATAATTCAAAGAAAAAAAAAACACATTAACAAAGTTGCATACAAGCTTTATCTTAATTATGTAGTTAGATATATACAATTATACAAGTTTTTTAATTCCAGTTAAATGGTATTTTACGTACAAAACGATAATACTGAACATCAATCATCTCACTATATAATGCTCATCAGCTCATCATTTTTAAAAAGATCCCACCGTCTTAACCACAGGGTGGTGGGCTAGTGGTCTTGAGGTAGTTAACACACCAATACGGACCCGGGTTCGAATACCCCCTGTGGCCACGGAATGCTTTACGCCCTCCCCAAGTTTAAAGTTATCGCGGCGTTGGTGCTGGGTCCTTGGGTAATGGGTATTAGTGCCGGCTGGTTCCGGGCCAGGGGGATTAGATGGTTGGCAATCGGAAACCATGTGCGGATTACGGGTCTTTGGGCAAACGGAAACCACGTGCGGATTACGGGTCACCTTTGAACCTCCTGTTAAAAAAAAAAAAAAAAAAAAAAAAAAAAAAAAAAAGATCCCACCGTCTAAATAGGTAGGTAATAATATACTTGTAGCTATCAAGAATACATTGCATGTGCAATGCATATATTGACTTGAGACGTACCGAGTTTTCAACCTTATTGATCAAGCTACTATCGTCTTTTTTTTTGTGCGACAGGCTGACAGCTACTATCGTCTTTATGGAAATACCTAGTTTATCTAGTGATGTAGAAACTATATACGTCGTTCTTTTTCCTTTGTTTATTTTTGTGTGGTTAAGTAAAATCGATAGAAAACAATATTCTATCTACTCGTTTAGTCGTATATGGATGATATAAATGATGTAAAGTCGAAAAAGAAGCTGCCAGTCTACCACTACCTTACGAAACTAACCCATCCATATATAAATTTGATATACACACTTATATTTTTCTTTAACATCTAAAAATGAATATATAAAATGAAGTATTGTAGTAGGAATGATTGCTGAAAGCAAACAAACAAAACCAAACGTTGGGGAAAGCAGTTTTTACATTTATACGTCATTGTCTTCTTATGTAAATATTAACATGTATGTCTGTGATATCCCTACACCATATTAATTAGAATGACAAGAAGTTATGTTCTTTCTACTTTTCAACAAACTATACACACTGGTTTTGTTGGAGCGTAGTGTTTATACGCGGCGACGTATATTCATATGCTTAGACGTATATATATTTTCAAACTTAATATTTTTTTTATTTTTTGGTAAATTGTTATATTTGCAAACTTATTATTTTCACATATGTCGTTGGATTCTTCCTTTTTCGGTGGACTCTGATGTGTTTAATTATGTGTCACTACAAACGAAATATAAAATATATTTCAATTGATAACTATATGAAATGATGCAATTAAACTCGAAATTTTTATTAATAAACTTTCAGTTGTTTATGTTATATATACAGGTAACACGTATAAATTAACTAATGGCTTATCAGATGCCAATCAGCACTTATCTTTTGTTAATTTGACCATTTACGATATCTTTTACTTATTTATATATGATACATCTAGTAAATCGTAGTCACGACCTATGTAAAATGATAATGCTTTTAAAATGCTATACGTACTTACGGTAGTTACATGTACGTATTGGTTTCCTCTCTTTAAAATGCTAAACCTTTTAATTAATTTAAATCCACGTATAGGGATTTGTATTCACTTGGAGAAACAAACTTTTGTCGGGATGATTAATAGTGGAAATACGTAAAAGTTTTCGTTGTGGAGCTATGTCGCTGTTGACGGATACATATGCATTTTAAGTAGTCAACAGGCTGGGCCCATAAATGGAAATGAAAATACATGGGCTTGGCCTCAAGCTTGAATAGTCATACCAAGTTGTTTCTTTTTTTTAACAACTGTATTTATTTATTCAGATATATGAAAATTACATAGAATGTATAAACAATAACAAGAAATACATTGAAAGACATAAATACCAAGTTGTTTCTTATCAACAAGCAGTGGGCTATATAAGTATATAGTAATTTTTCTTCCAACTACCCAAAAAACTGTTTAATTCCTATTTACATATAACTTTTTTCAATTGAATGTTAAATTGAATTCAAAAAAAAAAATCTTGTTACATCAAGGGTGTTCAAATTTTAGTTTATGAAACTATATTCTTCTATCATATCTTTGCAACATCAGTTTTGAATAAAACTTTGTCTCGATTCAAACCAGAAAGCCATCTCCCCAATCAACTCTTTGTTCCCCTTCCTCTGTAAAAGGGTAAATCTATTTCTCATATTTTTATCCAGGCTCTTAATCAGAACTTCACTCGGTGATGGGAGTTCATTATGTCTTCTCATATTCCTTTCCATTCAAATAGCATGTATTGTAGACTGCAATATGTAGCGAGAAATATTTACTCTGCTTCAATTTACATTCGCAGTAATTAGTCTAACCATACTTTCCCATTCCACTGTGAACTGATGCATTATCCCTTTCATTAATTAATGTTTCCCACACTTGTCTTTGTCTTGAGTAAGGACACTTAAAAAATAAGTGATCAATGGTCTCCAAGGGTTCTTGGCACAACACACATGATGCATCGCCATCCAAGTTACAAAAGCGTACTTTGGGGTTGAATGCTTGAACCACATAGCAGGATGCCAAGTACTTTGGGGTTGAATGCTTGAACTACATAGCAGGATGCCAAGAACAGAGTTGATGTTTCTCTTTAATATTGAGCCAAGTTTCCTGAGTAGAAAACTACATATACATTTCTTAAAATCTGAATATATATGAAAATATATTTTTTTGATCAAAATGAAAGAAAAAATTTTAACCTCAATAATTTTTAACCCAACTTGTAAAAAATAATTTTAACTTAAATTTCTCCAAATGTTGTTCTTATTATGAACATTGGTTTCATTGCTTTCGTTGATGTTCTTCATCATTTCATGTCATGGGCAAGCTCTACTGTTTTCAAGACAAGAGCAAATGTAAAAGAACAAGCAAGCAATGTCTTACATTTTTTTCTCAGTACAGTCACTTCATATTCATGTTCTTTAGTTCTGTTTTTTGTCTTTGACAGCGAAGCTGATTTAATTTATTATTTAAATAAGATCAACTTGATTTTCATTTGACCATGATAAGTTTCTTTAAGAAATCATTAAAACGAATGGCCTCGCGAGTTCTCATGATGTAAATCAACTTCTCAAGCATGCATACATACATGAAGGTCAAGTAACATTTATGATGTAATTTATATCGCAAGTCACATAAAGCAGAGTCAATTGTGGAAGTTGAGAGGCTTTTATAACTGATAGCGAGAAAATTTAATGCAGCCAATAAAGCATTTATTAGTGATATAACTTAAGAAGAAACTAAAAACCAATTAAAAAGGAAAAGAATTCAAATGAATACTACTAACAAATTAATGACGTGATTAACAGAGTTTGAATTAACTAATACCATTGATACTTAGCTCTCCCTCGGTCACGTGATCATCGCCGTTACGATTACGACTCCTCACCAAACCCGTTAACTTCAAAAACCCTCAAAAGAAAACGCCAAAGGCAAACGCTAATCATTGCGGTTGAAACGGCAGAAGATGGACAGCCGATTCAAGTTGTTCCTTCTGTCGCCTGAGTTCCATAACTTTCCGGTGAGAGTTAGAATGCTGAGTCAACACAAACGTCGGACTCGACGCAGGTCTGTACTCCGGCACAAGCCTCCCTGATTTGAAACGAACTCCACAGGCGTTGCAAAGCGTTTTAGGCCCGAGCGGTCCCGTCCTCCACTGAGGCGTTTTCTCTGACGCGCAGTGCGTGCACCTCCTCGCTCCGCCTCCCTCCGCCGCTTCGAGTTTCTTGGTGGGCCTACGTTTTGCGACGGAGTGACAAAGCTCTGCTTCTGGCGTCGGTGCCCATGTTCCGGTTACGGAAGGTGCTGTGGCTCTTGATCGACGGCTTCTTGGTTTTCCCGTGAATGACGTCTCAGGCCTGACGGTCATGGTTAATGGATTCGCTGGGTAATCAGAGAAAGAGTCGTCCACGAATCTTGATAACCATTCTAGATGAGCTGCGTCGTCACTCTGCATCAAAAATAGAAATAATAACAAAAATCAAATTCGAAACCATAAGGTGACTATAGACTATAGTCTATAGATAGAGCTGATCATGTACATAACAAGACATTCTTTTCCATTTCTAAAATTTCAATGGTTTTATATATAAATCATTCCGCTTCTAAATTTTTAGTGATTAGTAAATCGTCCCGCTCTAGATAAATCTGTATTGATCATTGAGTATTTTATTCCGTAATTATTTCAAGTCCATAAAATTTTAGGACAGGCCCTGACGATAGAGAATATGCGCAATGGAACTGAGTTTTGAACTTACGGGAACACAGAGATCATGGGCGAAATCAGTGAGGGGAGGAGGAGGAGGAGAAGTGTGGAAGGAAGTGGAGGCGGGTGAGGGGAAGTTAAAAGGGTTTTCCGAAGAAGATGCGGCGGAAGAAGTAGCGGATGAAACGACGGTGGAGGAAGAGGAGAAGATTTCGTCGTTGGAGAAGTCGAGAAGGTCGTCGATAGGAAGCAAGTCTGGTGAAGATAGGCCGTAGACGTCCATTACTACGAGTCACACACACACTTGAACTCGGACTTTTAACTCAGACTCGCTCACTCAGTAAGTGCTCACTGGTTGAAGGCTTTAATAGAGAGATAGTGAAGTGGTAGAGAACGTGTATAGAGTTATCATGCACCGAGACTGACCTGACCCCATCACTTTTTTTTTTAATTTTATTATCGACTTTAATAAATATGTCTACGTTTTCTTTGAACATGCATGTGCTACAAAAGTCTGGCTTGCGGGGGTTGATTATCCAATCTAAATTAGTGCATATTTATACGAAATACAACCATAATATAATTTTAAAAGTATGTAAAATCCACTTTGATCGATGATTTACATAGTTGATGTAAGGAAGCAACTATGATTTGCATCTCTTTCATAGTGACTTCCGATTATACTTACAGATTAGAGTATGAATCTAAGAAAGTAAGGAAGCGGAAACTATATAAATGAAATGATATTTGCTCGTTTAGTTTACAAAAACTCCAAAAAGACAACTAAAAAATCAAATGGATGGATGAAAAGAAAGAAAAAAATCAAATGGATGATGGATCCGGTGTATGCTCTTCAGAAACTACAAAATTAAGAAAACTAAAACAAGGCTTTGTATGAATATAGAATTTTGTTTATTTATTCATGAGTTTAGTACGAAACAGCTTTGCTAATATTTCTTGATCTACTAGTGATGATTTTTCTACTATTTTAAAAAGTATGGAATAATTAATAATACTTATGTAGTGGGGAAATGGAAAATAGGTGGAGACAATCAAGGAGATGGGTCGACCGACGACCCGAAGTGCATTGCACTTTGGTTCTATAAATTCCCATGCCCTCTTTTGTGTATATTTTTTTCCTATCATTTATCATTTTATGTCTCTTTCAAGCCTTGATCCTTGCTTCTATATTATTCGTTCCTTATAATTATATAATTTCTCGTATGTACATAACACATGAATGATATAAAAGGAGGGAACCAATTCTTGCGAGCATTGTTATCATATTTGCTAAAAATAAATCACACTTATAAGTTATACCTATGTATCTTGTGCTCAATTTCCATGTTGCACCATCGCTACACTTCCAGGTTATATTTTTTTTTTGGCTAGGTATATATGTTCTATTCCAAGAGAATTTTTTTTTTTAGGATGCATATTAGTACATTAAAATGAGAATATACAACCAAAACATATTGCAACAACAACATATCTTCGAGTCCGGCAGTTCACGGGCTTTAACTTTCAGCAAAAAGGTGGAGTGACCATGGGAAGACAAGAACCGGATGAGGATCTTGATCAAGACATGGACGGGTTAGACGAGTTGAGGCAAGACGAACCGGAGGAGATGGTCCGAACCTCAGCTATCCTTCAAGAGAGATTGGGACGAACCGACGAAGTCTGACCAAGATTATTCAACATGCTCCGAACTTCAGCTTTATCGACAATAAACTAGAGCTTTAGTCTCATATTTTGATATCTTTATAGGCATATCAAATAAAACAGGATGGCGAATGAGATAGCACATCATACTTATGCATTCCAAGATATGATTAGATAGTTATACACCGATCTGGTTACGGTCTTTGATGTGAGACCGACAGACCAAATGATGAACTGTATGTTATAACAATATATATATATATATTTGCAAGTTTAAAGCGTATATATAGTTTGTAACGTTGTAAGGCTTTGAACATTACTATTTTTACTGTGGTTAGATATGTACTTACATATGCTAAAAAAAATTCTCTGGAATTAACTTCATAAAAGACAAATCGTATATACATACTACATTGATTGAACAACCACAGAATAAGCGTCCCACAACGTGTTGAAGTGTCTCTGTATCTCACAAACATTATTTCCATTGATCAAATAATTTCATTTGAACAAAAAGTTAAATCATTCAACAAGGTAATTAATTATTGTTTTGTTTCGTTTGTTTAGTTCATTTTGCTTGTTTTTAGTAACTTTATGCATTATACAGTACTTTAATTTTTTAGATAGTTATCGTTTAAAAATCTTAATTGAAAAGAATGAAACGTAGTTTTTTTCTGAAACTATTAAAAAAGTAGTTTATCCTCACAAGAGTTTACGGCAGATGTTTGTTTGTTTTTTTTTTGGTAAACTGTTAAGATGGCGGATGTTATTAAGCGATATATATTTTCATCATACATTTTTATAATATTGAAACAAATCAGACTGATGTAGTTTATTATTTACCAATAATATTTATCTGTGCCAAAGGAGTTGTTCGGCCGATAAATTAGTGATTTGATACGAGCCGACAATCTCAATTATTGGCCTATATCCATATAAAAGTTCTGAAGCTAAAAATATTGTATCAGTACCAGTGAGAAAAAAGTAAGTCCACGTGACTCCATGTGAAGAGTGTTCTCATCTTCACGTGCCCCTAAGATGAAATAAGTATTTTTTTTTGTTTAAGCAGGTAAAAAAATACATGAAGAATGAATGTAAAGAGGAAAATTGTTCTTCAAAAACTTTTTTTTTGTCAACTTCTTCAAAAACTTTTAATTGTTGTTATTATATATCAACTAATACTACGATGAAATCAACTTCTTTTATCCAGAATATGTAATGTTATATTTTCGGGCTTAATCCCTTTTATCTTTTCTTTTTTCGATCAAATACTTCAACACTCCACCTTTTTTGGTGGGTTGTCCAAAGCCACAACAGACTCTCCTCTTACTGTTTTTTGGTCTTTTGTCTTTTATACAGCATAATCTCTACCATCGACTTGTAATATACTATGAGAAAGTATGATAGCGCGCGAGGAACTGAGGATGTTAGGTTTCTTTAGGTTACCATATACTGTGTATCGTTAACAATATATTTATCAATAGTATTATAATAATGCGATTGCAATATTCTATAGCATTTTACATATAGCATTTGTTACTAAAGGGCTCGACTTTACTGGACATTCACTTCTAAAACTACATAGCACGGAACGAGAGGAGGAGGCAACGGAAATAAATTGATTTTATTCCATTGAATATTACACTATTTTTCTACCGACAGTTGGCAACTTCTGTCTTGTTCAGAAGGTTCCCTCTCATAGGCCCCTCTATATTTTATCTTGGTTGTAAAACTTAAAACGTTCCAAATTGCAAGTAGGCGTGGAAGTCCATTTGTATAATTTGACTAAAGACTAATTAATGTTCTATATTAGAAAGTGTAGAATCTGTTTTCTAATTTTTATTGTAATATAAGTAATTTTAGAATAATATGAAACAAAATATGGGTTAGAGAGTGGAGTGATGTCATTCACATGTTTTCTGTTTTTGGATACAGAGTTATTGTGCATCTCATTACAATGGACGCGGTGAGTCTCACTAACGGCGAAAATCCGACTTGCCATATGAGAGCCGAGTCACTGTTCCACTATAGCGATGTGGTTGTAAGGGAATTCTTCTACGTTGGTTCAGAATGCAGATATTTACCAAATTTAGGTTCCCGTATCAACCGAAATCTTTTCATGTTCCACGAAAAGAATGTTTTATTCTTGCTATCCTCTTTCTTCAGTTTTGGCATTGCATCGTAGTTGCATTTATTAGTTCATGTGGTATTTGTCGTGTTTTTTTTCTGTTATTTGTTGTTTCTAGTTTAATTTTTGTTTCTATATGTTTTGTAATTATGAATTTCTATTAAATATTCGAAACACTTAATAAACTTAACATTTTACCCAAAAATATAAATATATATGGGTTAAAAAGTAAAGATAATAAACAAATATTTGCAATCAACATAAAAGAAAGGACACGGAAATTTAAATTATGTGATTTTAGCGAGGAAAACGAGTGTAGAGAGACTGTGACGGTGCTTGGTAGGCCCAGCCTATCATGGTTCAGGCATGTACTGTGCAATCATCTTCTCACAAAGTTCTCTTTCTAAGTCAGAGGCTCTCGTATAGTGGTTCGACTTTCTTTTATTCTCTTTCTGTGAAACAAGAATCTCTGATTATTCGTTTGATAGTACATACGAAT